>NC_091337.1:16980575-17010575 GCF_038502225.1 Cherax quadricarinatus | reverse complement strand
GGCCCTTAACCCTTTGACTGTTTCAGGCCCCTCTCTGAAACTGTCATTCTATGTCGCTCAATTTTTGAAAAAAAAAATTATTTTTTCTTATGAAATGATAGAGAATCTTTTCCCGATGGTAATGACACCAAAAGTTCGAAATTTGGTCGAAAACTCGTGGAATTATGCTCCCGCGAAGTTAGCGGTCTCGACGACATATGCGTATCGGCGATTTCGCCGACTTTGAGCCCTATTTTCAGCCAATTCCATTGTTCCAGTTGACCAAACTCATAGCTATTTCTTTAGAACTCCATTTTGTCTATCAGCTGAGTACAAGAAACCTCCCATTTACTAATTTGGACTACCCAATATGGTGGTCAGAAATTGGCAATTTGGCCAATTTCACGCAAAATAAAAAAGATGCCAATTTCAAAATAGGGTCCAGAATAAACAAGGTAGACATTCGTAGCACTAAAATAACATATGCTCTGTTCATTAGTCACATCTCTAGGCCCCTCTTATATTATTATTGCTTTCTATTTTGATTTTTTATTCATACAAAAAAATACAAAATTTACTGTTATGCAGACTACTGCATTATTGTAAAAATGGTATAAATAATATCAGTGCACTAGTGAAAGAATATTAGACTCCCCAGTTGACGTGTATTGGACGTGTGGTGTGATTTATTTACTCTTGAACATTGGTAAAAATCGAACATTTCCGCTACTTTGAGCTCAGTTTCAAGGTCGTTTTCATCGTAAAAGTAATGAAAATCATCTCTATTTCTGTAATATGTTTTCCATTTTATCACCTAAGACCATGAAAACGCGAATACAACGATAAATACTATACGAAAATACACCTCAAAGTCGGCGTTTTATTCCAAAAAAACGATCAGAGTTTTTTTTTTTCTCATTACGCAATGTGTGCTGCAGGATTTTTTTTATGTGGTGCACACTGACCACACAGACCCATTCTCTCACATGTGGGCCTACCAGCTTTCTCCCACTTGATTTGAAGCCGCTAGAATTATTGAGTATATATACATCAGAAACATTGGCTCGTAAGACATATTTATACGTCAAAAACAGTCAAAGGATTAAACCCAACAATGAGGCTTACACCATTCACTCCTCTCATATATTATGACATATTTTATTCATTCTAGATATATATCATGTTTCTATGTTATTAATATTGTTTATAATGTCATATAAGATGAACTGTGATATATAAATAAGCCATAGAGATGATATTAGTATATTGAAGCATAATAAACTTGCCTTCCTCTTGCCTCCTATGTGTGCGTCATACACCAACAAGTCAAGTCTAGAAAGATAAGTCAATAAAGGTAAGTGTGATGTTAAATGTTCATTCATCCATTTTGTTAGTGCTTTATATATTTGCCATTTTTTCTGTATGTATATTTATATTTAATCTTCAAAAAAAAAATTTTTTTGTTAATACTTTTGGCTGTCTGAAGCAGATTAATTGGATTTCCATTATTTCTTATAGGGAAAATTAATTTGAGTAATGGCTAATTCGACTAAAGGCTAGCTCTCTGGAATGGATTAAAGCCGTTGTTTGAAGTTCCACTGTATATATATATATATATATATATATATATATATATACAGTGGACCCCCGAGTTTCATGATTAATCCGTTCCAGAGAGCCTGCCGAAAGTCGAAATTCACGAAACTCGAAACCATTTTCCCCATAAGAAATAATGGAAATAAAATTAATCTGTTCCATACACCCAGAAATATTAAAATAATTTTTTTTTTCAAATTAAATAAAGATTTACATACTGAAAACAATCAGAAAGCAAGTACATGCATATAAAAAATAATAATAACATTACACTTACCTTTACTGAAGACTTCAGGGTGGATGGAAGATGGGAGGAGGGGATAGGAGGAAGGTGTACACTATTGTTTGGAAGGAGAATCTCCTTCCATTAGGACTTCAGGTAGCAAGTCCTTTTCTGAGGTTACTTCCCTTCTGTTAGCCCTTTGACTGTTTCAGGCCCCTCTCTGAAACTGTCATTCTATGTCGCTCAATTTTTGAAAAAAAAAAAAAAAAAAAATTTCTTATGAAATGATAGAGAACCTTTTCCCGATGGTAATGACACCAAAAGTTCGAAATTTGTTCGAAAACTCATGGAATTATGCTCCTGCGAAGTTAGCGGTCTCGACGACATATGCGTATCGGTGATTTCGCCGACTTTGAGCCCTATTTTCAGCCAATTCCATTGTTCCAGTTGACCAGACTCATAGCTATTTCTTTAGAACTCCATTTTATCTATCAGCTGAGTACAAGAAACCTCCCATTTACTAATTTGGACTACCCAATATGGTGGTCAGAAATTGGCAATTTGGCCAATTTCACGCAAACTAAAAAAGTTGCCAATTTCAAAATAGGGTCCAGGATAAACAAGGTAGACATTCGTGGCACTAAAATAACATATGCTCTGTTCATTAGTCACATCTCTAGGCCCCTCTTATATTATTATTGCTTTCTATTTTGATTTTTTATTCATACAAAAAAATACAAAATTTACTGTTATGCAGACTACTGCATTATTGTAAAAATGGTATAAATAATATCAGTGCACTAGTGAAAGAATATTAAGACTCCCCAGTTGACGTGAATTGGACGTGTGGTGTGATTTATTTACTCCTGAACATTGGTAAAAATCGAACATTTCCGCTAATTTGAGCTCAGTTTCAAGGTCGTTTTCATCGTCAAAGTAATGAAAATTATCTCTATTTCTGTAATATGTTTTCCATTTTATCACCTAAGACCATGAAAACACTAATACAACGATAAATACTATACGAAAATTCACCTCAAAGTCGGCGTTTTATTCCAAAAAAACTATAAGAGTTTTTTTTTCTCATTACGCAATGTGTGTTGCAGGATTTTTTTTATGTGGTGCACACTGACCACACAGACCTATTCTCTCACATGTGGGCCTACCAGCTTTCTCCCACTTGATTTGAAGCCGCTAGAATTATTGAGTATATATACATCAGAAACATTGGCTCGTAAGACGTATTTATACGTCGAAAACAGTCAAAGGGTTAATGCCACTGGGAACAACTTGAGAGTCACTGGAGATGTCTGTTTCTGGCATTTCTTTATGATTTGCCTGAAGTGGGACAAGGTTTTGTCACTGAACATGTTGCTGATATGGCTCGTTTCAGCTTGGTCAGGGTGATACTTTTCAACAAAACTTTGCAACTCATTCCACTTTGAACACATGTCCTTAATCACCGAAGAAGGCACCTCCTTCACTCTCTTTTCCTCCTTCTCTGAAGCGAGTTCCTCAGCTGTGGTCTGGTGCTGTTCCAGTTGAAGCCCTTGCAGTTTGTCAGTGGTTAGCTCTTCCCTGTGGTCCTCCACCAACTCTTTCACATCCCTGTCACTCACCTCCAACCCCGTGGACTTGCCCAATGCCACAACACCTTCCACAACAGGCAGAGGGTCGGCAGGGTCAGGGTCTGCCTCAAACCCTTCAAAAGCCCTCTGGATCGTGTTCTTTGCTTTCTTTACCAAAGGGCTTGCACTAGCTTTCCTTGGGCCCATGGTGACTTATTTAGCAGTTGCAATCACAAAAAACAATGGATTATTACATATGAACCCGCGGGGTGATGGTCACATGTTGGTAAACAATGGCACACTGAGCATGAATGGCGTGGGAGACTGGCTTTGTGTGCATGGTGATGGACAGACGGGTATTGGACGGTTGCCGAATCATGAGTCTAATCACGAAACTCGAGGCCAAATTTTGCCGAAAAAACTTGCTGAAAGTCAAATTTCACGAAAGTCAGTGCTGCCGAAACTCGGGGATCCACTGTACAGTGGACCCCCGGTTCGCAAAGCCATTGGTATCCAATAAATCCGGTATCCGAAGCATTATATTGCAAAAAATTTTCCTCAGTTCCCATTACAAAACCCGGTATGCGATACGATTCGTACGAGACGTGTCCATGTGTGGCCTGAACTGCCCCGTGTGTGCCAGTGTTTACAAGCCAGCCAGTGTGCTTGCATCTAAGGATACATTCGGTACATTCCATATTATCCATATTATCACTGTTTTTGGTGCTTGTTTCTGCAAAATAAGTTACCATGGGCCCCAAGAAAGCTTCTAGTGCCAACCCATCAAGACCAAGGGTGCTAATGACTATTGAAATAAAGAAAGAGATAATTGTAAAGTATGGAAGTGGAGTGCGTGTGTTGGAGCTGGTCAGGTTGTATAGTAAACCCCAATCAACCATCTCTACTATAGTGAGCAGGAAAACGGCAATCACGGAAGCTGTTCTTGCAAAAGGTGCAACTGTGATTACTAAACAGCGTCCGCAAGTGTTAGAAAATGTTGAGAGACTGTCATTGGTGTGGATAAATAAAAAACAGATAGCAGGAGATAGCATCTCTCAAGCGATCATTTGTGAAAAGGCTAGGCAGTTGCATGAGGATTTAATTAGAAAAATGCCTGCAACTAGTGGTGATGTGAATGAATTTAAGGCCAGCAAAGGTTGGTTTGAAAGATTTAAGAATCGTAGTGGCATACATAGTGTGATTAGGCATGGTGAGGCTGCCAGTTCAGACCAAAAAGAAGCTGAAAAATATGTGCATGAATTCAAGGAGTTGAATTCAAGATATGTTGTGCGACAGAAGTCCAGTGACTCTCAAGCTGGTCCTAGTGGCATTAAAAGAAGAAGGGAAGTAACCCCAAAAAAGGACTTGCTACCTCAAGTCCTAATGGAGGGGGATTCCCCTTCTAAACATTAAAAACTTCGACACTATCCCCTCCTCCCATCCCATCAATCATCACCAGATCTTCATTTAAGGTAAATGTCAATTATTCTATTGTGATTATTCTATTGTTATTATTGTTACTGTAATTATTATATTGCATTAAACTTTGTATTTCATGTGGTAAAAGTTTTTTTTCATACTTTTGGGTGTCTTGCACGGATTAATTTGATTTCCATTACGTATTTCTTATGGGGAAAATTGATTCGCTTTCCGATAATTTTGGTTTACGATGAGCTCTCAGGAACGGATTAATATCGTGAACCGGGGGTCCACTGTATATATACACACACACACAGTTGTACCTCGGGATACGAACAGCCCAAAACTCGAACAGTTATGTAAGTGTATTTATGTAAGTACTTTCGTAAGTGTATTTTTGGGGTCTGAAACAGATTTATCTAATTTACATTATTCCTTATGGGAACAAATTCGTTCGGTATCGGCACTCAAACAGCCTTCTGGAACTAAATAGATTCGTATCCCGAGGTACCACTGTATATATGTATGTTCATGTATATGTGGTGTCCAGTCAACAGTTCAAATTCAGTAATGAGATTTTTTCTGAATACAGTGGTCCCCCGCTTTTTGTAGTTCCCGGCAATCGTAAAATTCGCCAATCATAGGGGTATTTTCGTATAAACATGGACTCGCTTTTCATAGGTTGACTCGCTAGTTGTAGTTCGTCCGGGATGCGTATGCACGGCGTGGGCCAGGGCGGCAGCCAGTCTGGCATTGTTTACCAGTGAGCGAAGGTCCCCTTGTGTGCTCCAGCGAAATATTTCATAATATTCCATTTACTTTAGTGCTTGCAAGTACTAAATAAGCTACCATGGCTCCAAAGAAAGCTCCTAGTGCCAAGCCTGTGGTAAAGAAGGTGAGAAATACGATTGAATTTAAGAAAACCATCATTGAACAATATGAAAGTGGTACAAGTGTGGCCGAACTGTCCAGGATGTATAAGAAACCCTACACAACCTTATGTTCCATAGTGGCCAAGAAAAATGAAATAAAGGATGCTGTTGTTGCAAAGGGAGTAACTATGCTGACAAAAATGAAATCACCAGTACTGGAAGAGGTTGAGAAGTTATTATTGGTGTGGATAAATGAGAAACAATTAGCAGGAGATACTCTTATGACTTCGTTTATTTGTGAAAAGGCTAGGCAGTTCCATGAAGATTTGGTAAAGAAATTGCCTGCAAATAGTGGTGAAGTGAGTGGATTTAACGCCAGCAAAGGCTGGTTTGAGAGATTTAAGAACCGTACTGGCATACACAGTGTGGTAGGGCATGGTGAGGCTGCCAGTTTGGACCACAAGGCGGCTGAAAAATATGTACATGAATTCCAGGAGTACATAAACAGTGAAGGACTGAAACCTGAACAAGTGTTCAGTTGTGACGAAACAGGCCTCTTTTGGAAGAAAATACCAAAGAGGACCTTCATTACACAAGAGGAAAAGGCAATGCCAGGACATAAGTCTATGAAAGACAGGCTGATGCTAATGTTCTGCGCTAATGCTAGTGGGGATTTCAAAGTGAAGCCATTACTAGTGTACCATTCTGAAAATCCCAGAGTGTTCAGGAAAAACAATGTTATGAAGAGTAAATTGTGTGTGCTTTGGAAATCTAATAGTAAGGCATGGGTCACGAGGGAAATTTTCGTCGAGTGGTTCAATGAAGTGTTTGGCCCTAGTGTGAAGGAGTATCTCCTGGAAAAGAAATTGGATCTCAAGTGCGTGCTAGTAATGGACAATGCACCTGCTCATCCTCCAAACTTGGATGACCTAATTTTCGAGGAGTTTGGGTTCATCACAGTAAAGTTCTTGCCCCCAAATACCACTCCTCTCCTCCAACCCATGGACCAGCAGGTTATTGCAAACTTTAAAAAACTCTACACAAAAGCAATGTTTCACAGGTGCTTGACTGTGACCACAGACACTCACTTGACCCTAAGGGAATTTTGGAGAGAACACTTCAGCATCCTCCACTTCATAACCCTTATAGGTATGGCTTGGGAGGGAGTGACTACCAGGACTTTGAACTCTGCCTGGAGAAAATTGTGACCAGATTGTGTCGACAAGAGGGATTTTGAAGGATTTGGGACTGACCCTAATGAGCCTATGTCTGTTGTAAAATCAATTGTGGCACTGGGGAGTTCCATGGGGTTGGATGTGAGTTTGGAGGATGTGGAAGAATTGGTGGAAGACCACAATGAAGAGCTCACCACTGAGGAGCTGCAAGAGCTTCAGCAGGAAGAGCAACACATCGCAGCTCAGAATCTTGCTGCAGAGGAGGAGGAAGAGAGATGGAAGAAGGTGCCTTCTTCAGAAATTAAAGAGATTTTTACTATGTGGGGTAAGATGGAAAGCTTTATGGAGAAACATCACCCTAACAAGGTTGTTGCAAGCCAGGTTGGCAACATGTACAGTGACAAAGTCTTGGGCCATTTTAGGGAAGTGTTAAAGAGACGCCAGAAACAGAGCTCTCTCCACAGTTATTTTGTGAGACAGGACTCCAGTGACTCTCAAGGTGGTCCTAGTGGCATTAAGAAACAGAGAAGAGAAGCAACCCCAGAAAAGCAAATGGTACCTGAGGTGTTGATGGAAGGGGATTCCCCTTCCAAACTATAAACAATCCACTCTCTCTCCTCCTCCAGTCTCCCATACACTAAGAAGAATCTCCAATAAAGGTAAGTGTTATGCTGTTAATGTTTCATTCATCATTTCCCATTGTATTGTTTATGTACTACATGTATATTTCATGTTAAAAATTTTTTTGTTTTAATACTTCTGGGTGTCAGGAACGGATTAATTGTATTTACATTATTTCTTATGGGGAAAATTGATTCGTAAATCGTAAATTTCATTTATAGTAACGGCTCCAGGAACGGATTAATTACGAACAACGAGGGACCACTGTATTTCCATGATCAATTTCACTACCTTAACCCCTTCACAGTCAGAAGCTCCAAAAATAAAAGTGCTGATACTGTTGAAAATTAAATTATTTTTTCCTCTGAAATGGTAGAGAATCATTCCCTGAAAGCATTGACCCCAAAAATACAAAATTTAATGGAAAATTTAAGGAATTATGTAGGCCCAAAGTTGGCGGCCTGGGAGTAATTTACGCATTGGCGGTTTTGCCCACTTTGAGTCCTGTTTTAAGAAAGTGACATTGCTCAGCTTGACCTAATATGTCTTCTGTTCTATCCACTGAGCACAAGAAACTGCCCATTCAACTATGATAGTTAACTTATAAAGTGCACAGTTAGTAATTTGGCCAATTTTACACATATTTAAAAAACTCGAATTTTGAGTCCAAAATAAACACTGTAGGCATTCCAACCACTAAAGCAACATTCCCTCTGTTCATTAATCATATCCCCAAACCTCATCTGTATTACATTTACCCTCCATTTTGAATTCATCATCATAAAAACTGAACTTTTACCCTATTTCTCAGATAATAAAATGTAACCAGGAATGATTGGTTGTGGTTGAGGGTGTTACATCACTTAAAGCAAACCTAGGAAAAACCCATAAAGCAGACTGTGGGTGGGTAACGGGACCTTACACGCCTTTGGGAAAGTTGTCAAAAATTTAATATTTCAACTACATTGATCCCAATTTTAAGCTACTTGTATGTCTTCAGTTTTATCAGTTAATACCAGGAAACAACTACTAAATTCATAAAAATATCCTAAAAAAAAAAAATCTGTCTCTGTTACTATTTTAAACCAAACACATGGTCAAAGGTTTGCTTTTCCCATCATGCACTGCATGGGGCAGCATTTTTTTTTTATACCATGTACACTCACTGGACAAAACCATTCTTTCATGTCTATGCCAAAATTTACTGCTCATAGCATATTTCAGGGCGCTGTGCGTAAAACGTAGATTTATGTGAATGATGATGTCATCAGTAACTTAGATCTACGTAAGAGACAGTGAAAGGGTTAAGCTGTTTCCTTTGATTTGCTTCTTTTAAATTAATGTTAATGGTATTGCAGCCATGTATGAGGAAATATGACATTATCCTCTTTTACAGATTAAATACTCTATATAAGAATTAATATAATTAATTAATTAATTTTTTTTTCTAATAAGACACTAGGTATCCTTATTCTGTAAAAGTTTCACCAGCCAGTTGTTTCTTCAGTCCTCCTCATCTTCTACCTGTTAAAAGCCATATAGCATGAACTAAAAGAATATTCAATTCTCTTGTATTCATTGTAAACTTCTAAATTTACACTTTAGTCTTATTGCCTTGTTAATCTTAAATTAGTCTTAGGTTTGCCCGAAATGCTCTGCATATGTAGGGACTTTCAGCATGTACGCCCACATGTCATTCTTCTTTGTACAAACATTGTATCATGCTGAAATAAACATTATCATTATCATCACTAACATTACCTTTCTCTGTATTGGACTGAAGAGACCACTGACTAGCAAAACGATTCCAGAAGAAAGAGACCCAAATGCTGCACAAGCGTCTCATTTATCAACTTGTTGGTTTACTAAGCCAATTATTTACATGATTTTTTCTCACTTTTGTTATTTGAGGCATAATTTATCTTTATTGATCCCCAAAAGAATTAGAATTCTTCTTTTTAGCATTCACTTTATAGGAAATATTTGGTCTGGAAAATAGGAATATTTGATCTGGATAAATTTTTACTGGTTTAATATTTCTGAGCCAAAATAATACAGTAAATGGTACTGATTTTTTGGAATTCCAATACAGGGTGGGTTAGTGTAGGGAACTATCACTGTATTTTGGAATTAAAAATCTTGAAGTTATTTGACAAAAGTTAAATACATAACTGATAGTAGAAATTTGATTTAAAATTATTTTTTATTTTATTAATGTATTAGCCATTTCCCACCAAGGTAGAGTGTCCCGAAAAAAAAACTTGCACCATCATTCACTCCATCACTGTCTTACCAAAGGTGCACTTACACTACAGTTATAAAACTGCAGCATTAACACCCCTCCTTCAGAATGCAGGCACTGTACTTCTCATCTCCAGGACTCTAAGTCTAGCCTGCCAGTTTCCCTGAATCCCTTCATAAACATTACCCTGCTCACACTCCAACAGCATGTCAAGTCCTAAAAAGCATTTGTCCCCATTTGCTCCTTTCTACATGTTTACATATGCTTGCTGGAAGTCCAATCCCCTCACACTCAAAACCTCCTTCACCCCCTCCCTCCAACCTTTCCTAGGCCAACCTCTACCCAGCCTTCTCTCCACTACAAATATATAAACTCTCAAAATCATTCTCATTTTTTCCACCTTCTCTAAATGTCCGAACCACCTCAACAACCCCTCCTCAGCCCTCTGGATAATAGTTTTGGTAATCCTGCACCTCCTCCTAATCTCTAAACTATGAATTCTCTGAGTTATATTCACACTACACATTGCCCTCAGACATGACATCTCTACTGCCTCCAGCCTTCTCCTTGTTGCACCATTCACCACCCATGCTTCACACCCATATAAGAGCATTGGTATAACTGTACTCTCATACATTCCCTTCTTTGCTTCCATGGACAAAGTTCTTTGTCTGCACAGAATTCTCAGTGCACCACTCACCTTTTTCCCCTCGTCACTTCTATGATTCACCTTATCTTTCATAGACCCATCTGCTGACATGTCTACTCCTAAATATCTGAATACATTCATCTCCATACTCGCTCCCTCCAACCTGATATCCAGTCTTTTGTTACCTAATTGTTTTGTTATCCTCATCACCTTACTCATTCCTATATTCACCTTCTGCAACTCTCTTCAGAATCTCCCAAAAGCACAGTGTCATCAGCAAAGAGCAGCTGTGACAACTCACACTTTAAAATGTTCCCTTTAAAAAAAAAAAAAAATAATGCATATAAGAGTTGATGACATTAACCCTTAAACTGTCCTAACATAGATCTATGTTCACATGCGTAGCACTCTGAACATAGATCTACTTTTTTTTTTTACATAAGAATGCATGTAAAATAAAACGTAGATCTGTGTTCGGAGCACTACGCACATGAACGTAGATCTACGTTTGGACAGTTTAAGGGTTAATGGTACGTACTGTCATTTTAATTTAACCCTTTCAGGGTCCATAGGCCAAATTTCAAAGTGTGCACCAGTGTCCAAGAATTTTCAAAAAATAATTTTGTTATTTTTCTTATGAAATGATAGAGAATGTTTTTCTGAAGGTAATAAAACAAAAAGTACGAAATTTGATAGAAAATTGACAAAATTATGCTCTCGTGAATTTTGATGTGTCAGTGACATTTACGCATCAGCAATTTTGCTGACTTTGACTCCCATTTTAGGCCAATTACCTTATTCTAGTCAATCAAATTCTTAGCTATTTCACTAGTACAGTGGACCCTCAGCTAACGATATTAATCCGTTCCTGAAAGCTCATTGTATGCTGAAATTATCGTTAGCTGAATTAATTTTCCCCATAAGAAATAATGGAAATCAAATTAATCCGTGCAAGACACCACAAAGTATGAAAAAAAAATATTTTACCACATGAAATATTAATTTTAATACACACAAACTGACACTTACCTTTATTGAAGATCTGGTGATGATTGATGGGATGGGAGGAGGGGAGAGTGTGGAAGTTGTTAATGTTTAGAAGGGGAATCCCCTTCCATTAGGACTTTTGGTAGCACCTCCTTTTCTGGGGTTACTTCCTTTCTTCTTTTAATGCCACTAGGACCAGCTGACCATGGTGCAGCAACAGCTGACTTTGGTGCAGCAGCAGCTGACCATGGTGCAGCAACAGATGACAGTGATGTAGCAGCATCTGACTGTGGTGCAGCAGCAGCTGACTGTGGTACAGCAGCAGCTGACTGTGGTGCAGCAGCAGCTGACCGTGGTGCAACAGCAGCTCACCATGGTTCAGCAACAGCTGACTGGTGCAGCAACAGCTGACTGGTGCAGCAACAGCTGACCGTGGTGCAGCAGCAGCTGACCGTGGTGCAGCAGCAGCTGACCGTGGTGCAGCAGCAGCTCACCATGGTTCAGCAACAGCTGACTGATGCAACAACAGCTGACTGTGGTGTAGCAGCAGCTGACTGTGGTGCAGCAGCAGCTGACCATGGTGCAACAGCAGCTGACTGTGGTGCAACAGCAGCTGACCGTGGTTCAACAACAGCTGACTGATGCAACAACAGCTGACTGTGGTGCAGCAGCAGCTGACTGTGGTGCAGCAGCAGCTCACCGTGGTTCAGCAACAGCTGACTGGTGCAGCAACAGCTGACTGGTGCAGCAACAGCTGACTGTGGTGCAGCAGCAGCTGACTGTGATGCAGCAACAGCTGACAGTGGTGCAGCAACAGCTGACCATGGTGCAGCAGCAGCAGCTGACTGTGGTACGATAATACGTATTTCCCACCCTTTTTTCATATGATCGCTTGAGAGATGGTATCTCCTGCTATCTGTTTTTCGTTTACCCACACCAATAACAGTCTCTCAACATCTTCGAGTACTTGCGATCTCTGTTTCGAAAACAAACTTGCACCTTTTGCAAGAACAGCTTCCTTGATTGCCGTTATGTTGGCCACAATAGTAGCGATGGTTGATTGGGATTTGGTATACAACCTGGCCAGCTCTGAGACACTCACTCCACTTTCGTACTTAGCAATTATCTATTTCTTCATTTCCATAGTAATTTTCACCTTTTTTACCACACGGTTGGCACTAGAAGCTTTCTTGGGGCCCATGGTGACTTATTTTGCAGGTACAATCACTAAAAACGCTGTGATAATATGAAATGTTCCAATTGTATACGTGGATACAACCGCACTGGCTGGCTTGTAAACACTAGCACCCACAGGACAACTGAGGCGTGCTCAGGCCACACGTGGACGTGTCTCGAACGAATCGCATAGGGTGAGTTTTTTAGCGTTAGCCGAGGCAAAATTTTTGCGTTAAAATGTATCGTATGCTGGATTTAACGTTAGGTGATGCCATCGTTAGCTGAGGGTCCACTGTATTACTTCTATTCTATCGATTGAACACAAGAAATCACCAAGTCAACTGTTTCAACTAAAAAACAAAGTGATCAGAAATTGGTAATTTGGCCAATTTAATGCAAAGTTCAAAATATTCCAATTTCAAAATAGGCTCTAGAATAAACAATGCAGACATTCCTGGCACTAAACTAACATTTCTTCTGCGCATTAGTTACATTTTCAGGCTTTACAAATAAATTCCATTTTGATTTTAATTCACATAATGAATTTTTATTCAAACCAAAAAATAGAAGATTTACTGTCATGCAATATTGTAATAATTGTATAAATAATATCAGCACATTTGTGAACATGTATTAGACCCACCAGCTGGCATGTATTAGATGTGTGAGGTTATTTGTTTACTCTTGAACATCGGCAAAAATTTAAAATTTCTGCTACTTTGAGCTCAGTTTCAAGCCATTTTCAATGCTAAAACCAATTAAAATCATCTCAGTTTCTGTAATATATCTTCCACTCTATCAAATGAGACCAAGAAATCGCAAACACAACTATAAATTATAAACATATGAAAAACACTTCAAAGTTGCTGTTTTAATTGAAAATTACGATCTCAATTTTTTTTCTCATTATGCACTGTGTGCTGCAGGATTTGTTTTATGTGGTGCACACATACCACATAGATAGGCCCAAATTTACCACTCACAGCTTATCAGAGTGAGCTGAGCTCATGGCATAGATCTACGGTTTGGACCCTCAACGTAAAGCCGTAGATCTACGGCATGGACACTGAAAGGGTTAAAAACTACTACTGCTGATGTGTAGTAGATCAGAACTATTAGTGTCACGTATTACTATTTCTTCATTGGTAGGTTATAACTGTATTGTGATACAGGTCTGTTTTGTCAACTAGGTGTAAATTTTTCACCAAAAAAGTTTATTGACCTTATTATAATTGATATTATTATTATTATTATTATTATTATTACTGTATTATGCTTGAGGAATTATTCATTAATGAAACTCATCCATCAACCTGATATTTGTCCAAAATACCATACTCACCATAAATAAAAGTAGGTTGAAGTATTTTGTATTTTGTATAGTACATATATGGCAAAGACTTGCTAGTGAATATCACAAGCACAAAAATCATTACATCTCTAAAGTTTTATTTAGGTCATTCATGCCCTGCATGTCCTCCCTCCTCATCGTCTCTCTTGAACGAATACTCTGAATTCTTGAAATTCTCTCTCTAATTTTATGTGTATATTAATTTATTTAGTCTTAGTAATTCTCTCAGGTATTTTATTATAATTGATATACATGTTTAATGAAGAAAAATACTACCATACCATGGCTGGAATAATTCACAATTAACCTACAAATGGTGATAAATGTTTTCGTATGCCTTGGATTATTGTTGTGTAACTTAAAATAAACCACAACTTCATCTCAAGATTGTTGTTCAATCTACTGTTACTTGTGAATACATGTTTAATGGAGTTTATATTTTAATATTGACAAAGTTAGCAGTGGTAATGCTATGGTAAAGTATTTTTGTACAGTATATAGAGTGATGTCAGGTCATTTATTCAGAATTCATTTGTTTCCCAATATAACAGAATTAATATATCTTCTGAACATTTGAACAATATTTTTGACTCCATGTTACCATTGGGGCCACGGTAACATACGTTAATAGCACCTAACTAGTATTTAAATTGTATTGATTTTACCTAATTCTGGTACAAATGAAAGTTTCTTTGTATTAAGTCCTGTAAAAGTATATTATGAAGCAGTACTTTGTCCTGCAAAAGTATATTAGGCTATACGATGACTTGTTGTGAAGGTATGTTATGATATTCCAAAACCCATGGATGTATATTATGATATACCAAGAAACGTGAAATTGCTACGGTGTACTTTGCAAATGCCTATGAAGGCATTTTGTAAGCTGACAGATAAAATTCTAAAAATCTATAGAACTTTACCAATTTATAAAATATTTTGTATGTCAAATATTATTTCAACAGTTTATTAAATGTTTTGGCTTGAAATTCACGTTATCTCGGATTTTTTTAAAAGACAAATTTTTTTTTGTGTTTAACAGTCCATTGAAAAATGTCAACCTGTATACAGTAGTGTATGCTTATGTTAGTTGTGTAGTTATAATAATGTTCATGTCTGAACTTATAATAGAGAAATAATGTGCAGTAAATAACTCAGGACTGTGATATTTCCACTAGCCATAATTTATTTTTTCTTCACATGTTAATAGCTGTGTTTTGTTATAATCTTTGTTTACTGTCCTACCCACAAAATATTCACCAGCAAAGATTGTTGTAGTGCCTGTTATTTCATCTGTTTTGAAATTAATTGTAAGCTGACCTAAGTTTACCTGATATTGTGCCTATGATCTGATTAATAATTAAATCTTAAAAATAAATATTTAAATTTTATGTAATTTTCATTTGTAATTTTACCACAGCTGTATATTAGTAATAAACATTATCTAATTTCCTCTGCATAACTTTTGTAACTTATAATATAATTTTAAGTAGGCCGAGTTTGTTTATATAATTTTTGTACATTTATTTTTAACTCCAAACAGTTTTGAGTTCAACACATTTTAATGGTTTGTACACAGCTTCAGCTGTTTCTGTTTTGCTGGGGTTGTGTATGGATGCCTGGGTAACATTCAGCACCTTAGTGCAGTTTTAGGAGATTTTTTTAAAATCAACTTTTTAATGTTTTTCATAATTTGCATGGAATATTTTAGCCTGATGTGAGTGTACAGTATTTGTTGTTTTGCTGTGAGAATATTAGTGATATTTTGGGAGGAGGAGTAATTTAACCCTTTCAGGGTCGACAGGCCCTCTCACAGACGTGTTCTTAGGGTCGACAAATTTTCAAAAAAAAAAAAAAAATCTAATGAAAAGATAGAGGATCTTTTCCCGATCATAATGACACCAAAAGTATGAAATTTGATGGAAAACTTGCAGAATTATGCTCTCGCGAAGTTAGCGGTCTCGACGATGTTTACGCATCGGCGATTTTGCCCACTTTGTGCCCTATTTTTGGCCAATTCCAGTGTACTAGTCAACAAAAATCATAACTATTTCGCTAGAACTCCATTTTTTCTATTGAATGAGTACAAGAAACCACCCATTTATCGATTTCAACTATCCAATAAAGTGGTCAGAATTTAGCAATTTTGCGAATTTCACACAAATTTCAAAAGATGCCAATTTCCAAATAGGGTCCAGAATAAACAAGAAAGACATTCCTGGCACTAAAATAACATTTCCTCTGTTCATTAGTCATGTCCCCAGGCCCCTCTTACATTCTTTTGCTTTCCACTTTGAATTTTTATTCTTACAAAAAATAGAAGATTTACTGTTATGCAGACTACTGCATTAGTGTAGAAATGGTATGAATAATATCAGCGCACTTGTGAAAGAATATTAGACTCACCAGTTGACGTGTATTGGACGCGTAGCATGATTTGTTTACTTTTGAACTTTGGCAAAAATCAAAGATTTCTGCTACTTTGAGCTCAATTTCAAGGTACTTTTTATTGTAAAACCAATCAAAATCGTCTCAATTTCTATAATATGTCTTCCATTCTATAAAATGAGACCAGGAAAACTAGAATACCATCATAAATACCATACAAAAATACAGTGCAAAATCGCTGTTTTAAACCAAAAACACTGTCAGTTTTTTTTTCTCATTACGCACTGTGCGCTGCAGGAATTCTTTTATACTGCACACACTGACCACATAGACCCATTCTTTCATATGTAGGTCTACCAGCTTTCTCTCACTAGATTTGAGGGCGCTAGAATTTAGGCGTACTAGTACATCAAAAACCCTGGTGCATAAGCCGTACTAGTACGTCGGAAACCATGAAAGGGTTAAGCTTGTAAGTGGTACATATGTTAGTTTTTATTAGCCTTTTATTGAAAAGAGTGCCATGAAGGTCAGTACACATAGAAAACTGAAATTGTTGAATGTGTCCCATTAGAGGTATGTACAGCAACCCTCCACTGATGTCAAAGTCATCATGCATCAGCAACACAAGCTTAAGGTATGATAAATAATTTTTCCTAATCTTTTAAACTGAAAAATTGTGTGTAGCAAGGTTGTAATTGTGACTGGTGCCTTATTCATCCCTCCCCAGTTTCTCTGGAAGGATTTCTTACTCATTTTCTGTGGAAGTTATACACACTAAATTACATCAACAACTAGTTTCTCCCAGGTGATAGTGGTAGATAGTTATATGCGATAGTATTCAGTAGTGATAGGTGATGGTGGCATTAAGTGTAGTGATAGTGTTGGTAGGTGGTGGTGGTGGTAGCAGTTACGTAATACAGTGTGCCAGATGTACATGTATTGTACAGGGCTTTTTCCTAGACTTGCATTTCAAGATCAACAAGTATGGCAGTACCAACCAGGATTTAAGATAAGGTGCAACATTTTACATATCCTTTTAAACTACTTGTACAGTCATATCATTTGACTATTGGGTTATCCTAGGTTAAATGTACATAATGTACTTTTATATGCCCATTACATTCAACATGACCTAGTATGGCCACATTAACCCTCTCCACACACTTTTAAATCTACAAGCAGTGGCATCTACAACCAATACTACATGGCAAAACATATGGCAACCCTCTGTGAGGACTGCCAGGTGGCACTGTCTGTTCATCATATCCTAATAATATTAATTGTCTTATCTATCAGAGAGCTTGCAGAGTTCATTGCTGACTTATAGAATCCCCAGATGCACTCCCTGTGACTTCTTTGCCGAAAGTCCTATCTGAAATGCTGACTTTTTGACAAAAGCTAACTATTGCTTCAAATTTGCACTCCCACAGTTCCCCCCTACCCTTGCACATTCCTTCTTGCAAAACTGTGTAATGCATACAGGTTTATAGCATATTAAAGAATAATAATAATTAATAATAATAGTCTACTACTTTTAGCTCTAATTTCAGTACTAGTCTTAGCACTGATCTTGGTGCTGCATTGCTTTAATGCTGTTTGCAGCATTCTCAGTGTGGCTCTGAACATTTCTCTTAGAACTCTCAGCACTGCTCACTGCTGAGAGCCGTGTTGATACACAGCTGCTGCTTACCACTAGCCTCAGACTCTAGGATGAAAGGGATTTGAACAAAACAAACAGTAAATAAATAAGATATATGATAAACTTTTAAGATTTACAGAATTTTCTTTGGAATGGTGAAGCCTTACACATTAAATGTACAAATGCCCCAATAGGTTTATGACCTCAAAATTAGTGGGCTAAGCAATGATACTATATAAAACTAACTCGATCGTATGCTTAAAACAAAGAAAATTTAATAAAAACGTAGGACTTGGGAGCATCCAGGCTCGTGTCAACCACTACTCTCCTTGGAGTACATGGTGATATGAAAGCAGACCCAAGTCTTTATCCACAAGGTAATAACAGCATTGGAATTTTAAGAAAGGCCCTGAGACACCCTTCTTTTGATGAAACGTGATATAGATATAAAAGAACGATACAAAACTTCTAGGTAACCCAAATTAACTGAATACCTCTTCCCTGAGGCACAACTCTTAATACATATTAACACATAATTTAATCAGTACACTATGAAAAATAGTAAAACTCCTAGAAACTGCTTTAGACCTGCACTCCATGCCCCAGTTAACTATAATAGAAAGATCTTGAGACATGACCAATGTTGCCTGTAGGAAATCTCGTATAACTGAAATGTTGAACCTGGTCTGCTAATCATGATACAAGTACAAATATGGCATTGTTGCCAAACTGGGGTATAAAGACAGTAATGCAATACTTAAGAAATCTGGATATTAACACTGTGCTTGCCAAGATTAACAACATAGTATAGCCATTCATTAAATTTACTCTTGAAAAAGAAAGAGAAACTCCAGACCCTTGTGGGTGTAGCGCTTAGTTTTGATTGTTATAGTAATGAGAAACTCCCATTCTTAGGTGTCATAATAGGGTGTGGGATCAGCTTTGCTTGCCTTTAAGATGTCCAGGAAATCCACTACTGTAAAAACAACCTTGTGCAGTTTTACTAGCAACATGATATACAGACAAGAAGAGCTGTCATTGGGTTCTTCCTTACTTTGCATATTATTGCAGCCCACAGTTCCTCAAAGAGGAATGCAGTTACATTAACCAAGTGTTCACACACACCTTCGACTTTCCCCACCTCCTCCACATTATAGTTCTGACTTCAGAGGATGGACACACAGCATTATCAACACTAATATATCATAATGACTAGTTAAGTTACATTTTAAGCAACATTAACTGCTACCTAGTTTGGCCTTCCAAAGTTGATTAGATCTGAAACTGTGTGAACCATAATGATATGGCATATTTTTGTGAATGTAAGTGCAGCGCTGTATGACCCTAATGGGTTTAGCGCTGAGTTTTGATTATAATAATAATGAATATAATCTGACCTGAAGTCTTCTACTCCCACATGTGGTCAAAGTCTTGAAACTTAAAGTATGATTTTAACTGAATTCCTGGATTCCTGTGCTTAGGTAAAAAAAAAATGATACAGACTAGAACCCAGCCTATGCACAGTACAAACAGCATCAAAAAGACAATGAAGCTTCTTGCCATTTCTGACATGATGAAGTACTGTACATGTACACCCAGTGTATATTTACATCTTTCAACAAATCGGCCGTATCCCACCGAGGCAGGGTGACCTAAAAAGAAAAACAAAAGTTTCTCATTTTAAATTTAGTAATTTATACAGGAGAAGGGGTTACTAGCCCCTTGCTCCTGGCATTTTAGTCGCTTCATACGACGCGCATGGCTTACGGAGGAAGAATTCTGTTCCACTTCCCCATGTGTGTGTGTGTTAGTTACCATTTTGTCCTGTGTGTGCATGTGTGCTTGTGCATGTGTGTGTGTGTGTGTGTGTATACATTGTAAAGTGTATAGGGTTGCTGATGAACAAGGAGGCTTTAGAATGGGTAGGGGATGTGTACTTCAAATGTTTACATTGAAACAAATAAGTGAACAATATTTATTTGTGGATTTAGAAAAGGCATATGATGATTGGGTGGATAGGGAAGCAATATGGCAGATGTTGCAAATGTATGGAATAGGTAGTAAATTACTAAATGCTGTAAAGAGTTTTTATGAGGATAGTGAGGCTCAGGTTAAGGTATGTAGGAGAGAGGGAGATTACTTTCCCAGTAAAAGTAGGCCTTAGACAGGGATATGTAATGTCACCATGGTTGTTTAACATATTTATCAATGGAGTTGTAAAAGAAGTTAAGGGTAGGGTGTTGGGGAGAGGGGTGGGATTAAATTATAAGGAATCAAATACAAACTGGGAGTTGTCATAGTTACTTTTTACTGATGATATATGCTTTTGGGAGATTCTAAGGAGAAGTTGCAAAGGTTAGTGGACAAATTTGGGAGGGTGTGTAAAGAAAGTTGAAAGTGAACATAGATAAGAGTAAGGTGATGAGGGTATCAAATGAGTTAGGTAAGGAAAAATTGGATATCACATTGGAGGGAGTATGGAAGAAGTGAATGTGTTCATATATTTGGGAGTAAATTTGTCAGCAGATGGGTTTATGAGGGACAAGGTTAACTGTAGAATTGCTGAAGAAAAAAAGGTGGATTGTGCATTGAGGTATCTGTGAAGACAAAAAATGTTATCCGTGGGGGCAAAGAAGGGAATGTATGAAAGTATAGTGGTACCAACACTCTTATATGCATGTGAAGCATGGGTTGTAAATGCTGCAGCGATAAGGAGGTTGGAGGCAGTGGAGATGTCATGTCTATGGGCAATGTGTGGTGTACATATTATGCAGAGAATTCATAGTGTGGAAATTAGGAGGTGTGAAGTTACTAAAAGTATTATTCAGAGGGCTGAGGAGGGATTGTTGAGGTGGTTTGGTCATTTATTGAGGATAAAGCAAAATAGGATGAATTGGATGGCTCATAAATCTGTAGGGAGGTTCTAGCAGTTCGTGTCCGTTGTTCCCCACTGCCATGCACAAAAGCCCAAATACCTACAGTTGCTTCTTGCTCTCTTTTTCTTCATCACTTCTAGTCTCATTCTCATGCCATTGCAGTATACACAGATGGTTCTAAATCTTCTGATGGTGTTGGGTTTGCAGCAGTTTTTCCAGACAGTGGAGTGTGAGGGCATTTATTAGACCTGGCTAGCATTTTTACAGCTGAGTTGTATACAATTATTGTAACAGTTATCCATATTGTATCTATGCCTTTGTCACCATTTGTGATAGTCTCTGACTCCCTTAGTGCTTTGCAAGCTATAAAAAAATTGATTCACCTCATTCCCTGTTTCTTTGTATATAACTTTGGTTATGCCACATCTCTGGCAAAAACAAAGATATTGTTTTCTTTTGGGTTCCTGGTCATGTTGATGTGCAGGGCAATGAATAGGTGGACACTGTTGTGTGGTCAGCAATACATGACCTCCCAGTTTCATATAGAGGTGTTCCATTCACAGACTATTTTGCTGTAATTTCTAACCACCTTTGCAACTGTTGGCAACAATGTTGATCTGGTATGATATGTAATAAATTACATTTTATCAAACCAGGTTTAGATTTCTGGCCATCTTGTCATTGATGCTGAGGCTGGGAGACTATGCTCTCCCGTCTTTGCATTGACACACTCATCTTACTCATTGGTATCTCATGGAGAGGCACCCTGTTCCACTCTGTAAGAATTGTCAGGTTCCAGTTTCAGTTCGCCACATTCTGTTGGACTGTCCAGTCTACCAAACAAGCACTCAGAATTTACCTCCGATGCTGTCACCGCTCTAAGGCCCTTTATCTTCCCTCCTTGCTGATGGACCCACCTTTGACTCAGACTCCCTAGTTGACTTTTTGACAGTAACTGATTTACTACACAAGCTTTGATAATCCTTCCTCTAGCACTCCTCACAGCCCTTCCTAACACTCCCTCTGTTGTCCACTTCACCCTTGCTACTCCATAATCCTGCACTATACCCTGCTCTTCAGCAGTGTATGACACTTGTAGGTTTAGAACTTCGTTTTGATTATAATTGTAATATAAATCTGTAGGGGAAGGGAGGAGGGGTAGGGGTCATTATAGGAAATGGAGGAGGGGTTGAAGAGGTTTTGTGTGCAAAGGGCATGGACATGCAGCAGGCATGTGTGAGCATCTTAGATAGGAATGAATGGAGACGAATGGTTTTTGGAATTTGTTGGCCTGTTGGAGTGTTAACAGGGTAGTATTTTATGAAGAGATTCAGGGAAACTGGCTAACCGGACTTGAGTTCTGGAAATGGGAAGTACAGTGCCTGCACTATAAAGGAGGGTTTTGGAATATTGGCAGTTTGGAGTAACTATCTAAACTGTTGTATCTGGGTGCCTCTGCAAAGGCAGTGATTATGTATGAGTCATGATGAGAGTGTTGACTGATAATGAAAGTTTTTTCTTTCTTTTTGGGTTTTTCTTTCTTTTGGGTCACCCTGTCTTGGTGGGAAATGGCAGACATGTTAAAAAATATATATATATACAGTAGGGCCCCACTTTACGACGTTCCGCTAATACAGCGATTTCAAATTATGACCAAAGTTTGCTGTATGGCAAGCGGTCTTTCAAATATGATGCACCCCACCCAGTTTGTGTACATTCTCTGTGAGCACATCTATTATGTCTGGAAACTTTCCAAAATTTCAAGTGTTTGCATATTTTATATGTACTTTGATAAGTATGCTTATGTGTACTTGTGCCTAAATGTACTTACACACTGTGCTGGCATGCAGGTACACATTAAAATCACTAAGTCTCTCGACTCATGATGCCATAGTAATACTACATAATAATAATCTTTCTTGGGCACATTAAATGTCTTATTTTATGTTAGTATGGATTAATAAAAATAATAAAAAATGGACATTTTCATTAATCCATCTATGATATTTTCTTCAAAATTTTATAAGAAACACATTACATAGCATACACCCACAGAATAAAAATTGACATAAATATGAGATTTGTTTACAAAGCGGCTTTGTAGGAGTGTCGGAAGAATTACGTTTTCTCTAGTCAAACACTGGGGGATAACTGTAGATAAGTATTCCTTTCGTTTGCCTTCACTCTATATATAGCAATTCACGACCCTTGTGGGTTTAGTGCTTCTTTTTTATTATGATTATAATAACTTGTAATAATAATTTATTATAATTGTAATAATAATAATAATAATTTTTCAGAGCATCATTCCTTCTAAAAATTACATGAGAATGGAAGTGTTTGTCTTTATTTATTCAACTGTACCACTGTAGAGACAACTTGTACACAATGTAAGGTGTTTGTATGAATGTTTATGAACCATAACCAGACACATCGTTTGTTTGTTTACATGGTGGGGTGGCCAGGCAGGCTTCCCTACACTACTCTACCTACCACATGACTTTCTACAAATGAATACTTTTCACCTTTCGCCCTACATTAAGACTACAAATATTTTAAGGTAAGTAATGAGTGTACTGTATAAACATTTTATCACTACGGAGATTTAGGCATCGTCATAGTACAGTGGTCCCTCGCTTTTCGTAGTTCTCGGCAGTCGTAAATTTTGCCAATCATAGGGGTATTTTCGTATAAACATGGACTCGCTTTTCATAGGTTGACTCGCGAATAGTAGTTCGTTCGGGACGCATACGCACAGTGTGAGCTGGGGTGGCCTCCCTACCCAGCCAGTCTGGCATTGTTTACCAGTGAGTGAAGGTCCCCTCAAGTGCTCCTACGAAATATTTCATAATATTCCACTCATTTTAGTGCTTGCAAGTACTAAATAAGCTACCATGGCTCCAAAGAAAGCTAGTGACAAGCCTGTGGTAAAGAAGGTGAGAAGTATGTACAGTGACAAAGTCTTGGGTCATTTTAGGGAAGTGTTAAAGAGACGCCAGAAACAGAGCTCTCTCCACAGTTACTTTGCGAGACAGGACTAGAGTGACTCAAGGTGGTCCTAGTGGCATTAAGAAACAGAGAAGAGAAGCAACCCCAGAGAAGCAATTGGTACCTGAGGTGTTGCTGGAAGGGGATTCCCCTTCCAAACTGTAAACAATCCAATATCTCTCCTCCTCCAGTCTCCCATACACTAAGAAGAATCTCCAATAAAGGTAAGTGTTATGCTGTTAATGTTTCATTCATCATTTCCCATTGTATTGTTTATGTACTACATGTATATTTCATGTAAAAAATTTTTTTGTTTTAATACTTCTGGGTGTCAGGAACGGATTAATTGCATTTACATTATTTCTTATGGGGAAAATTGATTCGCAATTCGTAAATTTCGTTTATAGTAGCTCCTCCAGGAACGGATTAATTATGAAAAACGAGGGACCACTGTATATTATGTGTGGGTAGAGGTGGCCAGGAGGGCTACCACACCTAACTTCTCACAGTAAATACTAATCATCTTTTGCCCTACATTAAGACTACAAATATTTTGAGGTAAATAATGATTGTACTCTGTATGTATTTTACATTTTATTGTTTTTAATGCCTATTTCTATTGCTAACTTAATATATGTTAGTGTAAACTTGATATCTGGTATTTATATGCATTTATAAGTGGAAATAAATGGCGTTCTGCTTTCTGGCAGTAGCCTGGAACCTAACCTTCCATATAAGTGGGGCCCTACTGTATATACATACACGTACAGTGGAACCTTGAATTTCGAACTTAATCTGTTCCAGGAGCTAGCTCTAAAGTTGAAATGTTCGAAAGGCGAAGCAATATTTCCCATAAGAAATAATGGAAATACAATTAATCCGTTCCAGAAACCCAAAAATATTCACAAAATAATATATTTTATAGAGATTACATTATAGTTTTACATACATACAACAAACATACATAGTACAATTAGTAATAGATAAATAAACATTTAAATAAGCATATAAAATAGCAATTTTACTTACCTTTATTGACGATTGTTGATGGCATCTGGAAGATAGTGAGGAGGAGTGAGGGAGCACTTACTGTTTGGAATGGGAATCCCCTTTCATAAAGACTTTAGGTATCAAGTCCTTATCTGGGGTTACTTCTCTTCTTTAATATTTCCCTAAAATGGGACATGGTTCTGTCACTGAACTTGTTGCAGAGATGGCTTGTTTCAGCTTGCTCAGGGTGATATTTTTCAGCAAATGCCTCCACCCTATTCCACAATTCACAAATCTCCTTAATCTCTGAAGAAGGTACGTCCACCACCAGTATCATCCACCACCAATACCATCCACCACCACCACCATCCATCACCACCACCATCCACTAATACTATCCACCACCACCACCATCCACTAATACCATCCACCACCACCATCCACCACCACCACCATCCACCACCCACCACCACCACCATCCACCACCACCACCACCACCACCACCACCACCACCCACCCACCACCACCACCCACCCACCACCACCACCCACCCACCACCACCACCCACCCACCACCACCACCCACCCACCCACCACCACCCACCCACCCACCACCACCACCCACCCACCACCACCCACCCACCACCACCCACCCACCACCACCACCCACCCACCACCACCACCCACCCACCACCACCACCACCCACCACCACCACCCACCCACCACCACCACCCACCACCACCACCCACCACCACCCACCACCACCACCCCCCACCACCACCCACCACCACCACCCACCACCACCACCACCATCATCATCCACCATTGCCACCATGGTAGCTTATTTCACAGTTGCACTTAATAAACAAGTACCAAACACAATTAATTGTCAAATGTTTAAATGAGCACGCAGGTTAGTGTTCACTCAATCATAAACAAAGCCAGCCTGGCTCACGACACCTGCGAGTGGACGTGGACAGAGCGGGCAGGTGGACAGGTCTGGTACCCAGCAGTTCGAAAGACGGGGTGCGTTTGATAGGGACAAAATTGGTTTGAAAAAAGCTGTCGAAACTTGAATCGTTCGATAGTCGAATATGGCAGAAGTGAATGTTTTCACATATTTGGGAGTTGACTTGTCAGCAGATAGATTTATGAAGGATAACATTAATCATAGAATTGAAGAGGGAGAAAAGGTGCATTGAGGTATCTGTGGAGACAAAAAACGTTATCTATGTAGGCAAAGAAGGGAATGTATGAAAGTACTGTATAGTGGTCCCAACACTTATATGAGTGTGAAGCTTGGGTTGTAAATGCTGCACCGAGGAGGCGGCTGGAGGCAGTGGAGATGTCCTGTCTAGGGGCAATGTGTAGTGTAAATATTATGCAGAGAATTCAGTGTGGAAATTAGGAGGAGGTGTGGAGTTACTAAAAGTATTAGTCAAGAGGGCTGAAGAGGGGTTGTTGAGGTGGTTTGGCCATTTAGAGAGAATGTATCAAAATAGAATGACTTGGATAGCATATAAATCAGTAAGAGAAGGAAGGAAGGGTAGGGGTCATCCTTGAAAAGGTTGGAGGGAAGGGGTAAAGGAAGTTTTGTGGGTGAGGGGCTTGGACTTTTAACAAGTGTATGCAAGCGTGTTAAATAGGAGTGAATGGAGACGAATGGTTTTTGAGACTTGATGAGCTGTTGGAGTGTGAGCAGGGTAATATTTAGTGAAGGGATTTAGGGAAATCTGTTAGCTGGACTTGAGTACTGGAAATGGGAAGTACAATGCCTGCACTTTAAAGGAGGGGCTTGGGATATTGGCAGTTTGGAGGGGTGGAACTCACTTCTAAACTGTCATATCTGAGCGACTGCAAAGGCAGTAATTATGTATGAGTGAGGTGAAAGTGTTGAATAATGATGAAAGTATTTTCTTTTTTGGGAATTTTCTTTCTTTTTGGGTTACCCTGCCTCAGTGGGCGATGGTTGACTTATTGAAAAAAAAATTATTTATATATGTATATACAGTGGAACCCCGAGTTTCAAACATATCAACTATCGAATGATTCAAGTTTTGAGTGCTTTTTTCTAACCAGTTCTGTTCCGACTATTGAACGCCCCCCTGTCTTTTGAACTACCAGGTACCGTACCTGTCTGCCTGCCTGCTCTTTCCGCATCCCCGCACAGGCGTCATGAGCCAGTCTGGCTTTGTTTAGCCTGAGTGAACACTAACCTGCATGCTCATTTAAACATTTCACAATTAATTAATTGTATGGTACTTGTTTATTAAGTGTGACTGTGAAATAAGCTACCATGGTGGTGATGGTGGATGATGGTGGTGGATGGTATTGGTGGATGGTGGTGGTTGATGGTGATGGTGGTGGATGGCATTGGTGGATGGTGGTGAATGGTATTGGTGGATGGTGCCTTCTTCAGAGATTAAGGAGATCTGTGGAGTGTGGAACAGAGTGCAGGCATTTGCTGAAAAATATCTCCCTGAGCAAGCTGAAACAAGCCATCTCTGCAACAAGTTCAGTGACAGAACCATGTCCCATTTTAGGGAAATCTTAAAGAAGGGAAGTAACCCCAGATAAGGACTTGATACCTAAAGTTTTTATGGAAGGGGATTCCCCTTTCAAACAATAAGTGCTCCCTCACTACTCCTCACTATCTTCCAGATGCCATCAACAATCTTCAATAAAGGTAAGTAAAAATGTTATTTTATATGTTTATTTAAATGTTTATTTATTTCTAATTGTACTATGTATGTTTGTTGTGTGTATGTAAAACTATAATGTAATCTCTATAAAATGTATTTTTTTGTGAATATTTTTGGGTTTTTGGAACGGATTAATTGTATTTCCATTATTTCTTATGGGAAATATTGCTTCACCTTTCGAACATTTCATCTTGAGAACTAGCTCCTGGAACAGATTAAGTTCTAAACTCGAGGTTCCATTGTACATACATACATACATATATATGGGAAGAATTTAATACACTGGACATATAATAATTTTTAAATTTTCTTGGGTAGAATAGTTTGTGGGTGAGTTGTGCAAAGGACCTATCCAAGTTGGGTCGGCGCGCGTCAGGTGTTTAACCGTTGTGGGATCTGATAGTGAGGTGCTGGCCAGACCCTTTATATAGCTTCCTTGGATGCTTTACTTTCATAGTTCCTTGATGATGTGAGTAGTCACGAAAGCGCTTGGAATTTCTCTATTCTTTCAGAGTGGTTGTTTTATATATATATAATATATATATATATATATATATATATATATATATATATATATATATATATATATATATATATATATATATATATATATATATATATATATATATATATATATATATATATATATATATATAATATTATATATATATATATAATAAAATATAAAAAAAAAATAAAAATATATATTTATATATATATACAGGAAGGCCCCACTTATACGGCTGGTTAGGTTCCAGGCTACCGCCGTAAAGCGGAAACCGCCGTAAAGTGGAACACCCTTTTTTTCCACTTACAAATGCATACAAACACTAGATAACAAGTTTACACTAACATATATTAAGTTAGCAATAGAACCAGGCATCAAAAAACAATAAAAAGTACAATACACACACACATAGTGCACTCATTACTTTCCTTAAAATATTTATAGTCTTAATCTAGGGTGAGACAAGTAGTATTTATTGTAAGAAATCAAGTGTGGTATGTATGGTAGTCAGCCAGGCTACCATACCAGGCCACCCCACCCACACATACAATTCTATGATATTTAAGCATCCCAGAGCGATAAAATGTATATACAGTTCACTCATTACTTACCTTAAAATATAGGGTGAGATGAGTAGTATTTATTGTAAAAAATCAAGTGTGGTATGTATGGTAGTCAGCCGGGCTACCATACCAGGCCAACCCACCCACACATATATTCCATGATATTTAAGCATCCCAGAGCGATAAAATGTATATACAGTTCACTCATTACTTACCTTAAAATATTTGTAGTCTTAATGTAGGGTCAGGAGTAAGTAAATGAGATAAAACGAATAAATGAGAGAGAGAAAGAATGAGTGCATGAGAGAGTACAGGCGCAGAGTTATGTAAACAAACCAGGCGAAGGTAAGTTTTGTAAACGAAGTGTACACGTCTGGTTTGTGTACAAGTTACATTGTGTACAGGTTGTCTCTACACTGATACGGTAGAATAAATAAAGAAGAACACTCCCATTCTCATGTAACATCATTTTGAGAAGAAATGATGCTCTGAGTGAAGGCAATGGAAATAAGTCACTCTGACTTTTTTGGGTTATCCTAGGTTCTCTACACATATGTTGTTATGTATGATAATCTATGTAACTGTATTTGTGTATACCTGAATAAACTTACATACATACGAAAGGAATAATTTTCTACAGTTACCCCCAGTAACACATTTTCTCTTATGTTAGATTAGAGAAAATGTTATTCTTGGCATCACTTGTACAAGTTATCTGGCTACGACATCTCATATTTATGTTTATTTATTCTATTGTAGGGTGTATTTATCATCTTTTTATGTTATGTATCGTGTTTATTATATAATTTTGAAAAAAATATCATGGATGGATTAATGAAAATGTGTATATTAACGTAATATACAACATTTAATGAGACTCGGTGATTATTATTATTATTATTATTAGCATTTCTAATATGGCGTCACTTGTGCAAGTCGTCTGCTACCACATCTCATATTTATGTTTATTTATTCTATTGTGGGGTGTATTTAACATCTTTTTATGTTATGTATCGTGTTTATTATATAATTTTGAAAAAATATCATAGATGGATTAATGAAAATGTGTATTTAACGTAATATACGACATTTAAATGAGACTCGATGATTATTATTATCATTACTAATATGACGTCTGGAGACATAAGACACACTTATTGATTTTAATGTGTACCTGCATGCCAGCACAGTATGTAAGTTTATTTAAGTACAGGTATACATAAGTATAATTATCAGAGTATATATAAAATATGAAATAACTTTTAAAAACATTTGAAATTTTGGAGTTTCCAGACAAAATGGAGAGACTTAGTGCTTACTGAGCTCACGAAGAATGTAAACAAACAAGGTGGGGCGCGGTGACCGTATTAGAAAGTCAGGTGGGGGGAGCCGTATAGCGAGTTTTGGTCATAATTTGAAATGACCGTATTAGCAGAACGCCGTAAAGTGAAACGCCGTAAAGCGGGGCCTTCCTGTATATATATATATATA
>NC_091337.1:16820575-16975575 GCF_038502225.1 Cherax quadricarinatus | reverse complement strand
TGCTGTTAGTGTGCAGCAATATTCCAGCCTAGATAGAACAAGTGACCTGAAGAGTGTCATCATGGGCTTGGCCTCCCTAGTTTTGAAGGTTCTCATTATCCATCCTGTCATTTTTCTAGCAGATGCGATTGATACAATGTTATGGTCCTTGAAGGTGAGATCCTCTGACATGATCACTGCCAGGTCTTTGACGTTGGTGTTTCGCTCTATTTTGTGGCCAGAATTTGTTTTGTACTCTGATGAAGATTTAATTTCCTTGTGTTTACCATATCTGAGTAATTGAAATTTCTCATCGTTGAACTTCATATTGTTTTCTGCAGCCCACTGAAAGATTCGGTTGATGTCCGCCTGGAGCCTTGCAGTGTCTGCAATGGAAGACACTGTCATGCAGATTCGGGTGTCATCTGCAAAGGAAGACACAGTGCTGTGGCTGACATCCTTGTCTATGTCGGATATGACGATGAGGAACAAGATGGGAGCGAGTACTGTGCCTTGTGGAATAGAGCTTTTCACCGTAGCTGCCTCGGACTTTACTCTGTTGACGACTACTCTCTGTGTTCTGTTAGTGAGGAAATTGTAGATCCATCGACCGACTTTTCCTGTTATCCCTTTAGCATGCATTTTGTGCGCTATTACGCCATGGTCACACTTGTCGAAGGCTTTTGCAAAGTCTGCATATATTACATCTGCATTCTTTTTATCTTCTAGTGCATTTAGGACCTTGTCGTAGTGATCCAATAGTTGAGACAGACAGGAGCGACCTGTTCTAAACCCATGTTGCCCTGGGTTGTGTAACTGATGGGTTTCTAGATGGGTGGTGATCTTGCTTCTTAGGACCCTTTCAAAGATTTTTATGATATGGGATGTTAGTGCTATCGGTCTGTAGTTCTTTGCTGTTGCTTTTCTGCCCCCTTTGTAGAGTGGGGCTATGTCTGTTGTTTTTAGTAACTGTGGGACGACCCCCGTGTCCATGCTCCCTCTCCATAGGATGGAAAAGGCTCGTGATAGGGGCTTCTTGCAGTTCTTGATGAACACGGAGTTCCATGAGTCTGGCCCTGGGGCAGAGTGCATGGGCATGTCATTTATCGCCTGTTCGAAGTCATTTGGCGTCAGGATAACATCGGATAGGCTTGTGTTAACCAAATTTTGTGGCTCTCTCATAAAAAATTTGTTTTGATCTTTGACTCTCAGTCTGGTTAGCGGTTTGCTAAAAACTGAGTCATATTGGGACTTGAGTAGCTCACTCATTTCCTTGCTGTCATCTGTGTAGGACCCATCTTGTTTAAGTAGGGGCCCAATACTGGATGTTGTTCTCGACTGGTTTTATAAAGCGTAATTACCTTGGAGATCACTACCCTCACTACTCCACCCACCACCCTCACTACTTCACCCACCATTATCACTACTCCACCCACCACTATCACTACACCCACCACCATCACCACTCCACCCACCACCATCTCTACTCCACCCACCACCATCTCTACTCCACCCACCACCATCTCTACTCCACCCACCACCATCTCTACTCCACCCACCACCTTCACTACTCCACCCACCACTATCACTACTCCACCCACCACCATCACTACTCTACCCACCACCATCACTAATCCACCCACCACCATCTCTACTCCACCCACCACCATCTCTACTCCACCCACCACCATCTCTACTCCACCCACCACCATCACTACTCTACCCACCACCATCTCTACTCCACCCACCACCATCTCTACTCCACCACCATCTCTACTCCACCCACCACCTTCACTACTCCACCCACCACTATCACTACTCCACCCACCACCATCACTACTCTACTCACCACCATCACTACTCCACCCACCACCATCTCTACTCCACCCACCACCATCTCTACTCCACCCACCACCATCTCTACTCCACCCACCACCATCTCTACTCCACCCACCACCTTCACTACTCCACCCACCACTATCACTACTCCACCCACCACCATCACTACTCTACCCACCACCATCTCTACTCCACCCACCACCATCTCTACTCCACCCACCACCATCTCTACTCCACCCACCACCTTCACTACTCCACCCACCACTATCACTACTCCACCCACCACCATCACTATTCCACCCACCACCATCACTACTCCACCCGGTGGCCCGGTGGTCTGGTGGCTAAAGCTCCCGCTTCACACACGGAGGGCCCGGGTTCGATTCCTGGCGGGTGGAAATTCCGACACGTTTCCTTACACCTATTGTCCTGTTCACCTAGCAGCAAATAGGTACCTGGGTGTTAGTCGACTGGTGTGGGTCGCATCCTGGGGGACAAGATTAAGGACCCCAATGGAAATAAGTTAGACAGTCCTCGATGACGAACTGACTTTCTTGGGTTATCCTGGGTGGCTAACCCTCCGGGGTTAAAAATCCGAACGAAATCTTATCTTATCTTATCTCTTACCCACCACTATCAGTACTCTACCCACCTTAATGTTTCTGGAAAAACTCGGAGTGTTAAAATGGAGGTTACCTCTTCCCTGGATTTATACGAGAGCCAAACATGGGATGAGGTGCCTCACTACAATCTGGGATTAGTGTGGGAGTATTATCCTTCCAGCTATGTCTTGGAAGAGCATGTGGGATGGGATGAAGTACCTGACATTCCTCTGGGTACAAAGTTGGATTTGACTTCAGATACACCGCCAAGTGGTGGTGGCATATCTGAAGCTCGCTCATAACTTGGATTTTGGCTCGCAACTCCAAGTAAAAACTCGACCGAGTGACTGCTCATAACACGGAAAACTCGTAACTTGGGACACTCATAACTCAAGGCACCACTGTGTGTATGTGTGTGTATATATATATATATATGTATATATATATATATATATATATATATGTATATATATATATATATATATATATATATATATATATATATATATATATATATATATATATATATATATATATATATATATATATATATTATATACAGTAGACCCCCGCTTAACGATCACCTCCAAATGCGACCAATTATGTAAGTGTATTTATGTAAGTGCGTTTGTACGTGTATGTTTGGGGGTCTGAAATGGACTAATCTACTTCACAATATTCCTTATGGGAATAAATTCGGTCAGTACTGGCACCTGAACATACTACTGGAATGAAAATAGTTCGTTAACCGGGGGTCCACTGTATATATATATATATCTATATATCTATATATATATATCTCTATATATATATATGGATTTATGAAGGATGAGGTTAATCATAGAATTGATGAGGGAAAAAAGGTGAGTGATGCGTTGAGGTATATATTTTTTTTTTTTTTTTTTTTTATCACACTGGCCGATTCCCACCAAGGCAGGGTGGCCCGAAAAAGAAAAACTTTCACCATCATTCACTCCATCACTGTCTTGCCAGAAGGGTGCTTTACACTACAGTTTTTAAACTGCAACATTAACACCCCTCCTTCAGAGTGCAGGCACTGTACTTCCCATCTCCAGGACTCAAGTCCGGCCTGCCGGTTTCCCTGAACCCCTTCATAAACGTTATCTATGGAGGCAAAGAAGGGAATGTATGAAAGTATAGTAGTACCAACACTCTCATATGGGTGTGAAGCTTGGGTGGTAAATGCAGCAGCGAGGAGACGGTTGGAGGCAGTGGAGATGTCCTGTTTAAGGGCAATGTGTGGTGTAAATATTATGCAGAAAATTCGGAGTGTGGAAATTAGGAAAAGGTGTGGAGTTAATAAAAGTATTAGTCAGAGGGCAGAAGAGGGGTTGTTGAGGTGGTTTGGTCATTTAGAGAGAATGGATCAAAGTAGAATGACATGGAAAGCATATAAATCTATAGGGGAAGGAAGGCAGGGTAGGGGTCGTCCTCGAAAGGGTTGGAGAGAGGGGGTAAAGGAGGTTTTGTGGGCAAGGGGCTTGGACTTCCAGCAAGCATGCGTGAGCATGTTAATAGGAGTGAATGGAGACGAATGGTACTTGGGACCTGACGATCTGTTGGAGTGTGAGCAGGGTAATATTTAGTGAAGGGATTCAGGGAAACCGGTTATTTTCATATAGTCGGACTTGAGTCCTGGAAATGGGAAGTACAATGCCTGCACTTTAAAGGAGGGGTTTGGGATATTGGCAGTTTGGAGGGATATGTTGTGTATCTTTATATGTGTATGCTTCTAAACTGTTGTATTCTGAGCACCTCTGCAAAAACAGTGATAATGTGTGAGTGTGGTGAAAGTGTTGAATGATGATGAAAGTATTTTCTTTTTGGGGATTTTCTTTCTTTTTTTGGGTCATCCTGCCTCGGTGGGAGACGGCTGACTTGTTAAAAAAAAAAAAAATATATATATATATTTATATATATATATATATATACACACACACACACACACACACACACACACACACACACACACACACACACACACACACACACACACACACACACACACACACACGCACACACACACATGCGCGCACACACACAAACACACGTGCACACACACGCACACACGCGCACACACACACGCACACATGCACACACACACGCACACATGCACACACACACACACACACACAGGAGCTAGGACTCGACCCCTGCAACCACAAATAGGTGAGTACACACACACACGCGCGTGCACACACACACACACACACACACACACACACACACACACACACACACACACACACACACACACACACACACACACACACACACACACACACACACACAGTGGAACCTCCACTTACGAGATTAATCCATTCCGTGACCTTGCTTGCATCTGGATTTGCTAGTTTGCAGTCAATTTTCCTCAATTAAATTAATTGAAATGCAATTAATCCATTCCAGTTGAATTCTGTACTTCAATAATTTTGCTAATATCAATTCTGTGGTTTACTTATCTATCACAATTCATCTAATATGACATAATAAACAATATAAATAACATAGAAACCTGATATACATGTATACTGTAGAATGAATAAAATACTTCATTCATGTAGTGGTATCTTCGGCAGTGGACGAGAGTTTGTCTAGAGAATGGACAAAATACTCCTTAAATAATTTCACTAGTATCATCTTTACGGCTTATTTATCTATTACAATTTATCTAATATGATATAGTAAACAATATAAATAAATAGAAACCTGATACAGTAGGGTCCCGCTTTACGGCGTTTTGCCTTACGGCATTCCGCTAATACGGCGATGTCAGATTATGTCCAAAATTTGCTATATGGCAAGAGGTCTTTCAAATATGGCGCACCCCACCCGGTTTGTTTACATTCTCCATGACCACATCTATTATGTCAGGAAACTTTCCAAAATTTCAAGTGTTTTAAAGTTGCTGCATATTTTATATGTACTCTGATAATTATACTTATGTGTACCTGTACCTAAATATACTTACACACTGTGCTGGTGTGCAGGTACACATTAAAATCGCTAAGTCTCTCTCTATTCATGACGCCAATACTATGTAATAATAATCACTCTTGGGCACACTAAATGTCTTATTTTACATTAATATAAGCATTTTCATTAATCCATCTATGATATTTTTCTCAAAATTATATATGAAATCCGTTACATAGCATATAAACATGATACATACACTCACAGAATAAAAATTGACGTAAATATGAGATTTGTTTACAAAGCAGCTGTGTAGGTAGTGTCGGAAGAATTACGTTTTCTCTAGTCAAACTGGGGGATAACTGTAGAAAAATGTTCTTTTCGTATACCTTTACTCTATGTATAGCAATTCACGACCTTTGTGGGTTTAGTGCTTTTTATAATAATAATAATAATATCTTTATTCACTCTAAAAATGGTGTGTTGCTGTTTGTTTATTCTGTACTAACTTGTACAATTTGTACACAATGTAAGAGTATTTGTATTGTGAGGTGATTATTATTATAATAAAAAAATATTGAAGTAAATGTTTTACAAACTCTTACAAATGTACGTGAATGAACTAAAAGTAGACACACATTAATACACATTTATTTCTCCTGACCAAATGATCACTCACTACCTGTTCAGTTTGTATTCTTACATTGTCTCAACTCTGTAACTCGTTCTCTCTCTTGTTTACTCTTTCGTGAACTAGTTGGCTCTCATTGACAATGGCGTCTAAGGTTAGCTGTGATAAAAAGAGGAGTCGTAAGCCTTTTGCTTTAAGTGCCAAGTTAGAGGATGATGGTGTGCCATTCTGATTTTATTCAATAAACTCCCTGCCACTCACCTCTCACACATTAATATTAATATTTTAAGGTAACTAATAAGTGTACTCTGTGTGTATCTTACCTTCTATTGTGTTTTTAATGCCTATTTCTATTGCTAACATAATATAAGTTAGTGTAAACTTGTTGTCTGGCATTTATTGCATATTTTATATGTGCTCTGATAATAATACTTGTGGAGCTGTGCGGTAGCCGGGTGGAGGGACAACATTACGTTTTCTCTGTTCAGCCATCATAGAAAACATGTATGAATCAGCGTTTGGCCCAGCCACTCCCACACTCCGCTTTTGTTCACAATTTTCGGCATGAATTATTCATTACTTCTCTCTTCGTTTATGATGGCATCTAAAGGTAATTGTTAGAAATGATTAAATTCAGTGAACAAAGTATGTCGATGTTAATAATATGGCTCTGGGCCACAGTGTAGGTAGCCAATAGGTGTAGCCCAGGCGGGCTACACCTTCCGGCTACCTACACTGACTTCCTACAAATAAATACTTCTCACCTCTCTTCCTATATTAAGACTACACATATTTTAAGGTAAATAATGAGTGTACTGTATGTGTATTTTACCTCTCTGGGATGTTTTAAATACCTTATATTAAGTATGAGACGGGGAGCCAGGGCTACCTACACCTGGGCTACCTGCACCTGGGCTACCTGCACCTGACTTCCTACAAATAAGTACTACTCGCCTCTCTCCCTACATTAAGATTACAAGTACTTTAAGATAAGTAATGAATGTACTGTGAATGTATTTTACTTTGTGTTTTTAATGCCTAGCTCTGTTACTAACTTAATATAATTTAATGTAAACTTGTTGTCTGGCATTTATATGCATTTATAAATGGAAAAAATAGCGTTCTGCCTTCCGGCAATGTCTGCTTTCCGGCAACAGCCTGGAACCTAACCCGCTGTATTAGTGGGGCCCTACTGTATATACTCTAGAATGAATAAAATATATCATTCATGTAGTGGTATCGTTGGCAGCGGACAAGAGTTTATCTGGAGACTGGGCAAAATACTCTTTGAATAATTTCGCTAATACAGTGGAACCTCGGCTTACAAACGCCCCACCATGCAAATTTTTTGGATATGAACCATCGTTCGGTCGATTTTTTGCTCCTGGATACGCAGGAAATTTCAGGATGTGAACTTCCTCCTCAAGGGAAGTTCCTTAAATTAATAAATAAATAAAATATTTATTTCTTTGCAAAGGTTACAATGTGTGGTTTACATTTCATAATATGATTGGAGCAAAGAAAGCCACTATCATGCCGAGGCATTTCGGGCAGACTTAACCTAATACTAATAGACTAGTAAGTCTCGACAGGTGAAAAGTATACTAGTAGTGGTTACCAATGTTTTGCCGATGGTGGCACCAACTACTGACAGCCTTTTGAAGTTTCTCCTTACTGTTTATTATTATTATTATTATTATTATATTATTATTATTATTATTATTATTATTAGTATGTATGTGGTGATGGGCTCTTGATCTAGGGAATTGGATCTGTGCTCCAGTTCCCTAAATTAATAATAATAATTATAGTATGTATGTATTAATAATTATAATATGTACGTACTAAGAATAATAATAATAATACATAATTATAATAATAATAATAATTAATAATAATAATAATAATACAATATAATAGTAATAATAATAATATGTTATTTTTAGACATTTTTCGTAATTTTTTTCATATTTTTGTGCCAAATGCTTCAAAATACAAAATTGGTAACCCTCTGAGTGGCTGTAGGTACTGCTAGACCACAGCTAACTGAGTGCCAACCAAGGATCATAAGGAAGACGAGGTGTACTGCTCTGAGTGACTGCAGCAGACCCTTGGGATGCGTAATTTTGTCTTACATTGTACAAATTTCTTACACAATGCCTCACCTAAAGAGATTGTACGTATTCGCGTACAATCAGCAAGAAGCTCAGGAAGCGATTAGAAACTATGAAAAAAGCTAGAGAAATGAAGAAGGCAGTAACATAGAGTGAGGCAGCTGGCCGCCACCACCACCACCACTACCACTGTGGCCACTGCCACCACTGTGGCCCCCGCTGCCACCATCACCACCACCACTGTGGGCAAAGTGATCATGTCTTCACCTATATATATGTACATTTGTCTTGACCACACCTGTGGTTACATATGTGACAACCTCACCACTAATCATAGATAAACACAAGCTAGGTGTGGGGTTATGGACTGGGAAGATACTAGAGTGGGAGAGTGAACGGTGGATGCTTTTTGCCACTGCCGGCGTCGCCATCGCTTGCCATATTATGGCCTATTTTATTCATTCTAGAGTATATATCATGGTTCTATGTTATTAATATTGCTTATTACGCCATATTAGATGAACTGTGATAGATAACTAAGCCGTAGAGTTGGTATTAGCATTATTTTGTCATACCTCCTGAGAGGCTGGAAAAGATTAATTGCATTTCAATTAATTTAAATGAGGAAAATTGACTCAGCATACGAACAAAGTCATGGAACGTATTAAATTCGTAAGCCGAGGTTCCACTGTATCATCTATACGGCTTCCTCTTCAAGGGGGGCTCCTTGGCGTGGTGAAGAGGCTCTTGGTCTGAGGAATTAGACCTGTCGGTCTTCTTCCTCAGACCGAACCTAATTACCCCCCAATCTCCCCTCCCCTATCCCATCCTCCCCATCCTCTCCTTTTTCCTTTCCTCCTCCTCCTCCCCACCCCTCCCTTTTGCCCTTCCTCTTTTTGGCCTGTGGGATTTCTCCCACAGGCGCGCTAATTCCGTTGAGGTTCTTGGCGGTGGCGTAGTTTGCCGTGGAATCTGGATCGCCTGGGGATGTCCCGATCCCTCTCCGGTATCCCGGAGTAGCTTTGGGTGTCTTTCGGGCGACGGGTGTATCTCTGGAAGCCACCTTTCGGATTCTGGGGGTGGTGGCCGAAGGAGGTATGCTTTGTGGCGGATATCCGGCCGCCCTCTCTTTTGTCCACCGAGGTAGCTCGGCAGATGTGAGGTTGCTATCCCGGATTGTTAGTTTACTAGCATGATGGGTAGGGTATGGCACGGGTTCCATGCTGCATCTGCGCTACTTGCGGTGCTGAGGTCCTCTTGGGCGCAGAGGGAGATTTCTGGCCCTTTCATTCCTCCTAGGAACTATCCCTCCCCGGTCCCCCCTTTTTTTTATTTTTATTTTCTTTTCTTTCTTTTTTTTCTTAAAAACAAAAAGAAAGAAGTAACCTAACCATGGCAGCCCTAGTCCATGAACCTACTACCCCCGGGCCCCTTCTTGATACCGCACCCCGTTCTGACCCCGCCTTGTCTTTGGACCACTCTTCAGACACTCCTCATGCCTCTGTACCTCTTGCCGGTGCTGTTTTCTCACCCGCTTCAGGTACTGAGGCCTCGACTGACTCCTTCGATTTATCGGACCTTTGCTCTCCTCTGACTATGCTTCCGGCCTCTCCCTCTACAGTGCGGCAATTTTCAAATCGCCGACCCGTTCCACGTCTAAACGCCAACGACAATTACCTGCTGATGATACTTCTCCACCTTCTCGTTCTTCTCAGAAATGATTGACACGTCCTTCACTACCTTTCCACGCTCAGTTTCAGACTGAACAATGGACTAAATTCTTCACTTTACGACCGACTTCCTCTACTGCCTATCTTACTGACCACAGTATTGGCAAGGCACTCTTACGCCATGTTGGTAAAGATATTTCTTTTCATGCTCTTAAGAGCGGTACGCGCATCATCACCATACAGAATGCTACCCAGGCTCATGAGCTCTCTCGTCTTTCCCATATCGATACTGTTCCTGTCACTCTTGAAAAACATCATTCCCTCAATTTTTGTAGTGGCACCGTCATTCTGCCCCATACCATAGTTCAACAAAATTTCCAGACATGTGGCACTGACATTCTTGAACAGCTGGAACTCCAAGATCTCCCAATCCTCAAGGTAGACACTTACGTTCTTCCTGCCCGCGGGCGGAGACGATACCCTAGCAATGTGGCTCGTTTAACTTTTGACAGCCGAGAACTCCCATCCTCAGTTTATATAGCAGGACATCGGTTACAAGTTCGAAAGGTGATCCCTACACCACAACAGTGTAGAAATTGCTGGCGATTTGGCCATCCAGCGAAATATTGCAGATCTATCGCCGAATGCCCAGTCTGTGGTGCCGATGACCATTCTAATACGTCTTGCAATCGATCTCCCTCTTGCCTTAACTGTCATGAGGCTCACCCTTCGTACTCTCGCCGTTGTCAAGTCTATTTAAACGAGCGGGAAATCCGTTACCTCAAAGAGACAGAAGGTCTACCTTATGCCATGGCAGTTTCTCATCTCCGCCTTCAAGGGAGACTCCCACGTGTTTCTTATTCCCGTGTTTCAAAACGTCCCCCCACTTCTGGTATCCCATCTTCTACACCCACCTCTGTGGTTACCTCTCCCATAGTCACTCCTGTATCTAATCCTTTTGCTGTCCTCGGCTCAAACATCCCTACTTCAATGCCTCAGTCTGATCTCGCTTCTTCGTGTTCTCTCTCACAAGCCTCAGTATCGACGAGACCTCGTACGACACCTCCTCCCAATCGTCCCTCTGCATTCCCCTCTTTGCCTCCAAGGACAAAGTTCTTTGTCTCCACAGACTCCTAAGTGCACCACTCACTCTTTTCCCCTCATCAATTCTATGATTCACCTCATCTTTCATAGACCCATCCGCTGACACGTCCACTCCCAAATATCTGAATACATTCACCTCCTCCATACTCTCTCCCTCCAATCTGATATTCAATCTTTCATCACCTAATCTTTTTGTTATCCTCATAACCTTACTTTTTCCTGTATTCACCTTTAATTTTCTTGTTTTGCACACCCTACCAAATTCATCCACCAATCTCTGCAACTTCTCTTCAGAATCTCCCAAGAGCACAGTGTCATCAGCAAAGAGCAGCTGTGACAACTCCCACTTTGTGTGTGATTCTTTATCTTTTAACTCCACGCCTCTTGCCAAGACCCCTCGCATTTACTTCTCTTACAACCCCATCTATAAATATATTAAACAACCACAGTGACATCACACATCCTTGTCTAAGGCCTACTTTTACTGGGAAAAAATTTCCCTCTTTCCTACACACTTTAACTTGAGCTTCACTATCCTCGTAAAAACTCTTCACTGCTTTCAGTAACCTACCTCCTACACCATACACTTGCAATATCTGCCACATTGCCCCCCTATCCACCCTGTCATACGCCTTTTTCAAATCCATAAATGCCACAAAGACCTCCTTAGCCTTATCTAAATACTGTTCACTTGTATGTTTCACTGTAAACACCTGGTCCACACACCCCCTACCTTTCCTAAAGCCTCCTCTTTCATCTGCTATCCTATTCTCCATCTTACTCTTAATTCTTTCAATAATAACAACTCTACCATACACTTTACCAGGTATACTCAGCAGACTTATCCCCCTATAATTTTTGCACTCTCTTTTATCCCCTTTGCCTTTATACAAAGGAACTATGCATGCTTTCTGCCAATCCCTAGGTACCTTACCCTCTTCCATACATTTATTAAATAATTGCACCAACCACTCCAAAACTTTATCCCCATCTGCTTTTAACATTTCTATCTTTATCCCATCAATCCCGGCTGCCTTACCCCCTTTCATTTTACCTACTGCCTCACGAACTTCCCCCACACTCACAACTGGCTCTTCTTCACTCCTACAAGATGTTATTCCTCCTTGTCCTATACACGAAATCACAGCTTCTCTATCTTCATCAACATTTAACAATTCCTCAAAATATTCCCTCCATCTTCCCAATACCTCTAACTCTCCATTTAATAACTCTCCTTTCCTATTTTTAACTGACAAATCCATTTGTTCTCTAGGCTTTCTTAACTTGTTAATCTCACTCCAAAACTTTTTCTTATTTTCAACAAAATTTGTTGATAACATCTCACCCACTCTCTCATTTGCTCTCTTTTTACATTGCTTCACCACTCTCTTAACCTCTCTCTTTTTCTCCATATACTCTTCCCTCCTTGCATCACTTCTATTTTGTAAAAACTTCTCATATGCTAACTTTTTCTCCCTTACTACTCTCTTTACATCATCATTCCACCAATCGCTCCTCTTCCCTCCCGCACCCACTTTCCTGTAACCACAAACTTCTGCTGAACACTCTAACACTACATTTTTAAACCTACCCCATACCTCTTTGACCCCATTGCCTATGCTCTCATTAGCCCATCTATCCTCCAATAGCTGTTTATATCTTACCCTAACTGCCTCCTCTTTTAGTTTATAAACCTTCGCCTCTCTCTTCCCTGATACTTATATTCTCCTTGTATCCCATCTACCTTTTACTCTCAGTGTAGCTACAACTAGAAAGTGATCTGATATATCTGTGGCCCCTCTATAAACATGTACATCCTGAAGTCTACTCAACAGTCTTTTATCTACCAATAAATAATCCAACAAACTACTGTCATTTCGCCCTACATCATATCTTGTATACTTATTTATCCTCTTTTTCTTAAAATATGTTTTACCTATAACTAAACCCCTTTCTATACAAAGTTCAATCAAAGGGCTCCCATTATCATTTACACCTGGCACCCCAAACTTACCTACCACACCCTCTCTAAAAGTTTCTCCTACTTTAGCATTCAGGTCCCCTACCACAATTACTCTCTCACTTGGTTCAAAGGCTCCTATACATTCACTTAACATCTCCCAAAATCTCTCTCTCTCCTCTGCATTCCTCTCTTCTCCAGGTGCATAAACGCTTATTATGACCCACTTCTCGCATCCAACCTTTACTTTAATCCACATAATTCTTGAATTTACACATTCATATTCTCTTTTCTCCTTCCATAACTGATCATTCAACATTACTGCTACCCCTTCCTTTGCTCTAACTCTCTCAGATACTCCAGATTTAATCCCACTTATTTCCCCCCACTGAAACTCCCCTACCCCCTTCAGCTTTGTTTCGCTTAGGGCCAGGACATCCAACTTCTTTTCATTTATAACATCAGCAATCATCTGTTTCTTGTCATCCGCACTACATCCACGCACATTTAAGCATCCCAGTTTTATAAAGTTTTTCTTCTTCTCTTTTTTAGTAAACGTCTACAGGAGAAGGGGTTACTAGCCCATTGCTCCCGGCATTTTAGTCACCTCATACGACATGCATGGCTTACGGAGGAAAGATTCTTTTCCACTTCCCCATGGACAATAGAAGAAATAAAGAAGAACAAGAGCTATTTAGAAAAAGGAGAAAAACCTAGATGTATGTATATATATATGCATGTGCGTGTCTGTGAAGTGTGACCAAAGTGTAAGTAGGAGTAGCAAGATATCCCTGTTATCTAGCGTGTTTATGAGACAGAAAAAGAAAACAGCAATCCTACCATCATGCAAAACAGTTACAGGTTTCTGTTTCACAGTCATCTGGCAGGACGGTAGTACTTCCCTGGGTGGTTGCTGTCTACCAACCTACTACCTATATATATATATATATATATATATATATATATATATATATATATATATATATATATATATATATATATATATATATATATATATATATATATACACACACACACACAAAACAACCACTGTGAAAGAATAGAGAAGTTCCAAGTGCTTTCGTGACTACTCACATTATCAAGGAACAATGAAAGTAAAGCATCAAAGGAAGGTATATAGAGGGGTAGCCCACACCTCACTATCAGATCCCACAACAACGAAACACCTGACGCGAGACAGCAGGCCCGCTGGCTGAACTAGACAGGTCCTTCATACAACCCACCAACAAACTATTCTACCCAAGAAATAAGAAATTTAAAAAAATATTATTTGTCCAATGTATTATTAAATTCTTCCCAAATTCTATTAATTATAAATGGATCTAATTTATATAAACCAAAGGAAATATTCATATTATTGTCAAAACTGCTTTTTATGAAACAAGATTCAATTACATTCCTATCGACCATGGACTTGCTTGATACTACTTTCTCAACTTTTTGAAAATCAGTTGGATGGTTAAAATCTCTTACATGAATAAATAGAGCATTGGAATCTTGTCCAGTTCTAATGTTATATTTATGTTGTTTTAATCTTAGTTCGAGATTTTTACCAGTTTGACCGTAATAAACTTTTACAAATTTTACAAGGAATCTTATAGACACATCCATCAGCATTTTGGGGGGAATTCTTTATCAAAAGTTTTTTTTACTGTATCATAATTTTTAAATACAACTTTAATATTAAAAGTCTTAAGAAGAGAAGGCATATCAACCAAGTTTTCATGGTAAGGGAGAACCAACATATTTTTAGTTGAATAAGGCTGGTTGTCCCTTTTTGGGTTGTAAAAATATGTTGGTTCTTCCTTACCATGAAAACTTGGTTGATATGCCTTCTCTTCTTAAGACTTTTAATATTAAAGTTGTATTTAAAAATTATGATACAGTAAAAAAAACTTTTGATAAAGAATTCCCCCCAAAATGCTGACGGATGTGTCTATAAGATTCCTTGTAAAATTTGTAAAAGTTTATTACAGTCAAACTGGTAAAAATCTCGAACTTAGATTAAAAGAACATAAATGCAGCATTAAAACTGGACAAGATTCTAATGCTCTATTTATTCATGTGAGAGATTTTAACCATCCAATTGATTTTCAAAAAGTTGAGAAAGCTGTATCAAGCAAGTCCATGGTTGACAAAATATATAATTGAATCTTGTTTCATAAAAAGCAGTTTTGAAAATAATATGAATATTTCCTTAGGTTTATATAAATTAGACTCGTTTATAATTAATAAAATTTGGTTAGAGTTTAATAATACATTGGACAAATAATAAACCTTATTTCTCGGGTAGAATATTTTGTTAGTGGGATGTCGTGAGGACCTGTCTAGTTGGACCAGCAGACCTACTGCAGTGTTCCTCTTTTCTTATGAGTCCGGTATTGTCGTGCGTCAGGTGTTTCTTTGTTGTGGGGGTTGACTGTGAGGTGTAGTCTAAGCCCTTTAATTGCCTTCCTTTGATGTATTACTTTCATAGTTCCTTGACAATGTGAGTAGTCACGAAAGCGCTTGGAGTTTCACTACTCTTTCACAGTGGTTGTTTTGCATATTTTAAAATCACCTGTTTACTGTGATCTTATTGCAAATATATATATATATATATGGATATATAAACCGGCAGGCCGGACTTGAGTCCTGGAGATGGGAAGTACAGTGCCTGCACTCTGAAGGAGGGGTGTTAATGTTGCAGTTTAAAAACTGTAGTGTAAAGCACCCTTCTGGCAAGACAGTGATGGAGTGAATGATGGTGAAAGTTTTTCTTTTTCGGGCCACCCTGCCTTGGTGGGAATCGGCCAGTGTGATAATAAAATAATAAATATATATATATATATATATGTGTGTGTGTGTGTGTGTGTGTGTCCTGGCTTTAAGTGAAACAAAGCTGAAGGGGGTGGGAGAGTTTCAATGGAGAGGAATAAATGGGATTAGGTCAGGGGGTCAGGGGTTATAAATAGAGTTAGAGCTAAAGAAGGAGTAGCAATAATGTTGAAGGATAAGCAATGGCAGGAAAAGAGGGACTACAAATGTATTAATTCAAGGATTATGTGGAGTAAAATAAAGATTGGATGTGAAAAGTGGGTTATAGTAAGCGTGTGTGCACCTGGAAGAGAGAGAAGTGTAGAGGAGAGAGAGAGATTTTGGGAAATGTTGAGTGAATGCGTGGGGAGTTTTGAATCAAGTGTGAGAGTAATGGTGGTTGGGGATTTCAATGCTAAAGTGGGTAAAAATGTTATGGAGGGAGTAGTAGGTAAATTTGGGGTGCCAGGGGTAAATGTAAATGGGGAGCCTTTAATTGAGCTATGTGTAGAAAGAAATTTGGTAATAAGCAATACATATTTTATGAAAAAGAGGATAAATAAATATACAAGGTATGATGTAGCATGTAATGAAAGTAGTTTGTTAGATTATGTATTGGTGGATAAAAGGTTGATGGGTAGGCTCCAGGATGTACATGTTTATAGAGGGGCAACTGATATATCGGATCATTATTTAGTTGTAGCTACAGTTAGAGTAAGAGGTAGATGGGACAAGAGGAAGGTGGCAACAAGAAGTAAGAGGGAGGTGAAAGTGTATAAACTAAGGGAGGAGGAAGTTCGGGTGAGATATAAGCGGATATTGGCAGAAAGGTGGGCTAGTGCAAAGATGAGTAGTGGGAGGGGGTTGAAGAGGGTTGGAATAGTTTTAAAAATGCTGTATTAGAATGTGGGGCAGAAGCTTGTGGTTATAGGAGGGTGGGGGCAGGAGGAAAGAGGAGTGATTGGTGGAATGATGAAGTAAAGGGTGCGATAAAAGAGAAAAAGGTAGCTTATGAGAGGTTTTTACGAAGCAGAAGTGTTATAAGAAGAGCAGAGTATATGGAGAGTAAAAGAAAGGTGAAGAGAGTGGTGAGAGAGTGCAAAAGGAGAGCAGATGATAGAGTGGGAGAGGCACTGTCAAGAAATTTTTATGAAAATAAGAAAAAATTTTGGAGTGAGTTAAACAAGTTAAGAAAACCTAGGGAAAGTATGGATTTTTCAGTTAAAAACAGAGTAGGGGAGTTAGTAGATGGGGAGAGGGAGGTATTAGGTAGATGGCGAGAATATTTTGAGGAACATTTAAATGTTGAGGAAGAAAGGGAGGCGGTAATTTCATGCACTGGCCAGGAGGTATACCATCTTCTAGGAGTGAAGAAGAGCAGAATGTAAGTGTGGTGGAGGTACGTGAGGCATTATGTAGAATGAAAGGGAGTAAAGCAGCTGGAACTTATGGGATCATGACAGAAATGTTAAAAGCAGGGGGGATATAGTGTTGGAGTGGTTGGTACTTTTGTTTAATAAATGTATGAAAGAGGGGAAGGTACCTAGGGATTGGCGGAGAGCATGTATAGTCCCTTTATATAAAGGGAAAGGGGACAAAAGAGACTGTAAAAGTTATAGAGGAATAAGTTTACTGAGTATACCAGGAAAAGTATACGGTAGGGTTATAATTGAAAGAATTAGAGGTAAGACAGAATGTAGGATTGCGGATGAGCAGGGAGGCTTCAGAGTGGGTAGGGGATGTGTAGATCAAGTGTTTACATTGTAGCATATATGTGAACAGTATTTAGATAAAGGTAGGGAAGTTTTTATTGCATTTATGGATTTAGAAAAGGCATATGATAGAATGGATAGAGGAGCAATGTGGCAGATGTTGCAAGTATATGGAATAGGTGGTAAGTTACTAAATGCTGTTAAGAGTTTTTATGAGGATAGTGAGGCTCAGGTTAGGGTGTGCAGAAGAGAGGGAGAATACTTCCCTGTAAAAGTAGGTCTTAGACAGGGATGTGTAATGTCACCATGGTTGTTTAACCCTTAAATGGTCCAAACAAATCGGCGTTCAAATTCGTAGTGCTACAATAGTAGATCTACTTTTTTTTACATATTTTCAAATGTAACAAAAAAAAATGTAGATAAAAGTTTTTTTACACGTTTTCAAATGTAAAACAAAAAAAAAAGATCTACATTTTTTACATGCTTTCAGATGTCGAAAAAACGTATATATACGTTTGGACCATTTAAGGGTTAATATATTTATAGATGGGGTTGTAAAAGAAGTAAATGCTAGGGTGTTCGGGAGAGGGGTGGGATTAAATTATGGGGAATCAAATTCAAAATGGGAATTGACACAGTTACTTTTTGCTGATGATACTGTGCTTATGGGAGATACTAAAGAAAAATTGGATATCAAATTGGGGAGGAGGAGTATGGAAGAAGTGAATGTTTTCAGATACTTGGGAGTTGACGTGTCGGCGGATGGATTTATGAAGGATGAGGTTAATCATAAAATTGATGAGGGAAAAAAGGTGAGTGGTGTGTTGAGGTATATGTGGAGTCAAAAAACGTTATCTATGGAGGCAAAGAAGGGAATGTGTGAAAGTATAGTAGTACCAACACTCTTATATGGATGTGAAGCTTGGGTGGTAAATGCAGCAGCGAGGAGACGGTTGGAGGCAGTGGAGATGTCCTGTCTAAGGGCAGTGTGTGGTGTAAATATGTAGAAAATTCGGAGTGAGGAAATTAGGAAAAGGTGTGGAGTTAATAAAAGCATTAGTCAGAGGGCAGAAGAGGGGCTGTTGAGGTGGTTTGGTCATTTAGAGAGAATGGATCAAAGTAGAATGACATGGAAAGCATATAAATCTATAGGGGAAGGAAGGAGGGGTAGGGGTCGTCCTCAAAAGGGTTGGAGAGAGGGGGTAAAGGAGGTTTTGTGGGCGAGGGGCTTGGACTTCCAGCAAGTGTGTGTAAGCGTGTTAGATAGGAGTGAATGGAGACGAATGGTACTTGGGACCTGACGATCTGTTGGAGTGTGAGCAGGGTAATATTTAGTGAAGGGATTCAGGGAAACCGGTTATTTTCATTTAGTCGGACTTGAGTCCTGGAAATGGGAAGTACAATGCCTGCACTTTAAAGGAGGGGTTTGGGATATTGGCAGTTTGGAGGGATATGTTGTGTATCTTTATACGTACAGTGGACCCCCGCATACCGATTTTAATCCGTGCAAGAGGGCTCATTGGTATGCGAAATATTCGGTATGCGAATGAATTTTCCCCATAAGAAATAATGGAAATCAAATTAATCCATGCAAGACACCCAAAAGTATGAAAAAAATTTTTTACCACATGAAATATACATTTTCCTACACACAGAGAGAAGGATACATGCACAATAGTAGAGTAGTACATGCACAGTATATATTGTGCATGTACTAGTCTACTAAATGAAGAATAAATGACACTTACCTTTATTGAAGATGCAGCAATGACTGATGAGACACTGTGTCCTGGGAGTGCCTTTTCCTCCTGAGTACCCCTCAAGGAAGGTTCCTTGATGTTGGTGAGGGGCTCTTGATTTAGAGAATTGGATCTGTGCTCCAGTTCCCCGAATTAAGCCTGAATGCCTTCCACATCCCCCCCCCCCAGGCGCTGTATAATCCTCCGGGTTTAGCGCTTCCCCCTTGATTATAATAATAATAATCCTCCTGAGTACTGTAGGTCCTGTTTGGCATTTTCTTCCAGAACAGGCCTTATCACACTGTGTATGTCACTACGATTCTTAAATCTCTCAAACCAACCTTTGCTGGCTTTAAATTCACCAATATGAGCACTAGTTCCAGGCATTTTTCCCTGTTCACCTGGGTGTTAGTCGACTGGTGTGGGTTGCATCCTGGGAGACAAGATTAAGGACCCCAATGGAAATAAGTTAGACAGTCTTCGATGACACTGACTTTTTTGGGTTGTCCTGGGTGGAAAATCCTCTGGGGTTAATTGTTTCTTGGTATATTCTCAATAAGCCATACCAACAACAGTGCTTCAGCAGCAGCAGACGATGCTACAGCAGCAGCAGACGATGCTACAGCAGCAGCAGCAGCTGACAGTGCAGCAGCAGCAGCAGCAGCAGCAGCAGCAGCTGTACCACCAATAGTAGCGATGGTTGATTGGGGTTCATTATACAACCTGGCCAGCTCGGAGACACGCACTCCACTTTCATACTTATCAATGATCTTTTTCTTCATCTCTATAGTAATTCTCACCCTTATTGCTGTAGGGTTGGCACTAGAAGCTTTCTTGGGGCCCATGGTCACTTATTTTCCAGATAAAATCACCAAAAACACTGTAATAATACAAAATGTTACGATTGTATGCTTGGATGCTACCGCGGAGGCTGGCTGGTAAACAATGCCACAGGCGGAACATGTGAGGCTGGCTAAGGTGCACATTGGACGCGTCTCGGACGAACAGCGCTGAGCGGGTTTTTGAGCGGTATGCGAGGCAAAATTTTTGCTATTAAAGTGAGCGGTATGCGGAATAAACGGTATGTGATGCCAACGGTATGCGGGGGTCCACTGTATATGCTTCTAAACTGTTGTATTCTGAGCACCTCTGCAAAAACAGTGATAATGTGTGAGTGTGGTGAAAGTGTTGAATGATAATGAAAGTATTTTCTTTTTTGGGGATTTTCTTTCTTTTTTGCATCACCCTGCCTCGGTGGGAGATGGCCAACTTGTTGAAAAAAAAAAATATACATTATATGCCTAATAGGTAAAACTGATCAATTAGCAAGAAATATTTTAAAATTAAGTTCTTTCTAAAATTTTTCTCTTATGTTTTTAAAGATATATTTTTATCATATACAGTGGACTCCTGCAAATTCACCGTTCCAAATTAGCGGCTTCAGTAATTCGCGGATTTTTCCTTAGAACCTAACTAATAATTGTTTGCGGAAATTCCCGCAAATTCGCAGAGTTATTTTTTTACTTTTTTCGTGGCAATATATAATTTCATATGTGTTTTAATGCTAATATTAAGAAAAATATAATTTAATAATTTTGTAACGTAAATGTTATTGTAAATTAAGTAAAATTTCCACATAAAATATAATATTGTATAAATTTTTACTAAGTTAAATTATTTCTGTATATTTATCGTATGTATACCAAAGAAAACAGGCTTGCATGGGGGTAACATTAGTATTTTACATTCTAGCACTGCTGGAGACATAGCAGTACAGTACTGTATAAGGTTTTATCTTTACATTTTTTTATTATGGGTGATGTATGAAGCTGAGTTTGAAACTAAATTAAAGTGTTTTGGGGGCATATTTAAGGTTTACACTGTAAAAATAGGAGTTTATAGGCATTTTTTTTAACTGCATCCAGAATTCACGTTTTTTTTAAATTCGCAGGTGGTCTTGGTGGTCCTGCGAATTTGGGGGGACTAATGTTCCCGAAAAGGATGGAGGGAGGGGGTTAAGGAGGTTTTGTGGGCGAGGGGCTTGGACTTCCAGCAAGCATGCGTGAGCACGTTAGGAGTGAATGGAGATGAATGGTTTTTGGGACCTGATGAGCTGTTGGAGTGTGAGCAGGGTAATATTTTGTGAAGGGATTCAGGGAAAGCGGTTAGCCAGACTTGAGTCCTGGAAATGGGAAGTACAGTGCCTGCACTTAAAAGGAGGGGTTTAGGATATTGCCAGTTTGGATGGATGTCTAAACTGTTATATCTGAGTGCCTCTGCAAAGACAGTGATTATGTATGAGTGATGGTGAAAGTGTTGAATGATATACCTTTGAAGAGTTTCGAGAGTTTAACTTCTCTCAGAGCCCGGCCATGGGCCAGGCTCATCCGGTGCTTGCCTGATCAACCAGGTTGTTGCTGTTGGAGACCTTCTGCCCCACATATCCATCATAGCCTGGTTGATCTGGCACCTGGTGAAAATACTTTTCCAGTTTCCTCTTGAAGGCTTCTACACTTGTTCCAGCCATGTTTCTGATGATGAAAGTTTTTTCTTTCTTTTTGGGTTTTTCTTTCTTTTTGGGTCACCCTACCTCGATGCAAAATGGCCAATGTGTTAAAAAAAGAAATATACAGTGGACCCCTGGTTAACGATATTTTTTCACTCCAGAAGTATGTTCAGGTGCCAGTACTGACCGAATTTATTCCCATAAGGAATATTGTGAAGTAGATTAGTCCATTTCAGACCCCCAAACATACACGTACAAACGCACTTACATAAATACACTTACATAATTGGTCGCATTCGGAGGTAATCGTTATGCGGGGGTCCACTGTATATACAGTAGGGCCCTGCTTTACGGCGTTCTGCTAATGCGGACATTTCAAATTATGACCAAAACTTGCTATGTGGCTCCCCCCCACCTGACTTTCTAATACACTCACCGCGCCCCACCTGGTTTGTTTACATTCTCCGTGAGCACCGCGTCTCTCCATTATGTCTGGAAACTTTCAAAAATTTCAAGTGTTTCAAAGTTATTTCATATTTTATATATAATCTGATGATTATACTTATGTGTACCTGTACCTATATAAACTTACGCTTTGTGCTGGCATGCAGGTACACATTAACCCTTTCAGGGTCCAAGGCCAAAATCTGAAGTCACGCACCAGTGTCCAAGAATTTTCAAAAAAAAAATTTGTTATTTTTTCTTATGAAATCGTAGAGAATCTTTTTGTGAAGGTAATAAAACAAAAAGTACGAAATTTGGTGGAAAATTGACGAAATTATGCTCTCGCGAATTTTGATGTGTCAGCGATATTTACAAGTCGGCGATTTTGCCGACTTTGACTCCCATTTTAGGCCAATTACATTATTCCAATCAACCAAATTCTTAGCTATTTCACTAGTATTACTTCTATTCTATCGATTGAGCACAAGAAATCGCCAAATCAACTGTTTCAACTACAAAATAAAGTGATCGGAAATTGTTAATTTGGCCAATTTAACACAAAGTTCAAAATATTCCAATTTCAAAATAGGCTACAGAATAAACAATGTAGGTATTCCTGGAACTAAACTAACATTTCCTCTGTTCATTAGTTACATTTTGAGGCTTTACAAATAAATTCCATTTTTATTTTTTATTCCCATAATGAATTTTTATTCACACCAAAAAATAGAAGATTTACTGTTATGCAATACTGTAATAATTGTATAAATATCATCACCATATTTGTGAATGTATATTAGACCCACCAGCTGACATATATTAGATGTGTTAGGTCGTTTGTTTACTCTTGAATATCGGCAAAAATTTAACATTTCCGCTACTTTGAGCTCAGTTTCAAGCCATTTCCAGTGCTAAAACCAATCAAAATCATCTCTATTTCTGTAATATGTCTTCAATTCTATCAAATGAGACCAAGAAATCGCAAATACAACTATAAAAAACATACGAAAAAACACTGCAAAGTCGCTGTTTTAATCGAAAAATCATGATTTCAGTTTTTTTCTCTCATTATACACAGTGTGCTGCAGGATCTGTTTTATGTGGTGCACACATACCACATAGATGTATTCTCTCATATCTAGGCCCAAATGTACCACTCACAGTTTATCAGAGTGAGCTGAGCTCATGGCGTAGATCTACGGTTTGGACACTCACCGTAAAGCCGTAGATCTACGGGACGGACCCTGAAAGGGTTAAAATCACTAAGAATCAAAAAATATTCGAAAAATAACAAAATTATTTTTTCTTATGAAACGATAGAGAATTTTTTTCTGATTATAATGTCACCAAAAGTATGAAATTTGATGGAAAACTTATGGAATTATACTCTCACGAAGTTAGCGGTATCGACGATATTTATGCATCGGCGATTTTGCCCAATGTGAGCCCTATTTTTGGTCAATTCCAATGTTTCAGTCTACTAAAATCATAGCTATTTTGCTAGAATTCCATTTGTTCTATCGATTGAATACAAGAAACTGCCCATTTACCTATTTCAACTACCCAATAAAGTGGTCAGAAATTGGCAATTTGGCCAATTTCACACAAATTTCAAAAGATGCCAATTTCAAAATGGGGTCCAGAATAAACAAGACAGACATTCCTGGCACTAAAATAGCATTTTATCTGTTCATTAGTCATGTCTCTAGGCCCCTCTTACATTACTTTTGCTTTCCATTTTGAATTTTTATTCTCACAAAAAATAGAAGATTTAATGTTGTGTATACTACTGCATCATTGTAAAAACGGTATAAATAATATCAGCACACTTGTGCAAGAATATTAGACTCACCAGTTGATGTGTATTGGGCGTGTGGCGTGATTTGTTCACTCTTGAACATCGGCAAAAATCGAACATTTTCGCTAATTTGCGCTCAGTTTCAAGGTACTTATCATCATGAAACCAATCAAAATTATCTCTATTTCTGTAATATATTTTCCATTCTATCAAATGAGACCAAGAAAACTAGAATACAACCATAAATACCATATGAAAATAGACTGCAAAATCACTGTTTTAAACCAAAAACACGGTAGGAGTTTCTTTTTTCTCATTATGCGCTGTGTGCTGCAGAATTTTTTTATACTGCACATACTGACCACACAGACCCATTCTTTCACATCTAGGCCTTCCAGCCTTTTCCCGCTTGATTTGAAGACACTAGAATTTATGCGTACTAGTACGACACCAACCCTGGCATGTAAGCCATACTAGTATGGCACCAACCCTGAAAGGGTTAATAATAATGATGATAATACACAATAATAATCACTCTGAGGCACATTAAATGTCATATGTTACGTTAATATACACGTTTTCATTAATCTATCTATGATATTTTTTTCAAAATTATATAACAAACATGATACGTAACATATAAACATGATAAACACACTCCACAGTAGAATATATTATCATAAATGTGAGATGTTAGGTGTAGATGAACGTGTATCAACCAAAACCAGACGCTGTCTGTTTACATCCTCCGCGACTCTCCTCTCTCATTTACTCTTTCTCTCTTTCTCATTTATTCATTTTTATATCATTTACTCACCTCCCACCCTACATTAAGACTACAAATATTTTAAGGTAAGTATGTAATGAGTGTACTGTATATGCATTTTATCGTTCTAGGGCGTGGGCGAGTGATCACCCGCACCCTAGAGTGAACGGGTGGCGAGTGAGTGATCACCCGCCACCCGTTTAGTTTGTATTTTTACATTGTCAGAACTCTATGTATCTTGTTCTCTCTCGTTGACTATTTTGTTAACTAGTTGGCGATTTCCGCTTTACGGCGGTAGCCTGGAACCTAACCTGCCGTATAAGTGGGGCCCTGCTGTATATATTATTTCACAAACATATACATAGTTGACCATCGATTATGACGGTAGTTATGTTCCTGAAAATGGCAAGTAAGGCAAATATCGTCTAAAACATAATGAAGAATATGAAAAAAATAGGTGTAGTTATTTGGACCCCTAAAAATGGCATTTTTTTTTTTAGGTCTCCCAGTTTTAAAAAAATAATAATGTAATTTTAGTTGGTTGCTGTTATTATGTTTAATGCATTGCCTAAGGCTAGAAATGTTACATCAGTAATATTTCTTACCTTAAATTATGGTTGCTGGTTTATGTCATTGATTCTGAACAGAGTGGAGAGGGATGCTGTGGCCCTACTGGTCTTAGGTGGAAGGTTGTGGATTGTTTCTTGAGGTGGATGATTGAGGCTCTGGCACTAAAGTTGATGGTTGTACTGGAGTAGTAAGGAATTCTGTATTGTGTCTTTGGTGTCTTACCTTGTACTTTGTACAGCTGACAGTAAGAGGACATCACCTGCACTAGGCCCTAAAAGAACATATGGGAAAAGTAGGGTTATATTCATTAGACTCCAGATTTTCTGGAGTTGTGATTGAAAATTTGCCAAAATTTTGCAATTACATGTAGTTGTATATCAAAAATGTCATAGAAGATTGCACCTTAATTGATGGTATACTGTGTGTGTGTGTGTGTGTGTGTGTGTGTGTGTGTGTGTGTGTGTGTGTGTGTGTGTTGGTGGGTTCATGCATGCGTGCATGTAATGTATATTTTTTATTTTCTATTGTAACTTGTTATATCTATAATTTTTTTATTAATATTAGTTTGTTGTTAGTGTTTTTACTAATTGATCTATATATTCATTAGGTTTAGTATTACAGTGCCAAACACTTTTCATTTATCTAATACACTTCATGTATACAATATGTTTAATGTGTATTTTTTGCTCTTTTAGTATTAATCTTAGTTTAAGTCTGCCCAAGATGCTTGGCATAGCCATGGACTTTCTATGCAAGAAATAGCTAATGCAAGGCAATCTTTATAACTTGGAAATTAAATTATTATTATTATTTTGATCATTATATTTATTATAACTAATTATACTGTTATTGTAATACAGTAAGCTTCCATCATTGCATATTACTTATGCTAAAACAGCTCTACTACTGTGCATGTTTTAGCATTATTTAGTTTTAATCCAATGAATTCAGCTCAAAATATTGCATATAATCTGGACTTTTCATAAAGTATCACTTGTGTATTGTAAATTGTATTGTACAAACACAGTTCTCCACTTGTGCATTAGCATCATCTGACAAAAACATAATAATCTTTGTCCCAGCTGAAGGCTGCTTATAATTAAAATATTTGTACTGGACAATGTGTGGAAGGCCAAGGACTTAACCTTAGGCCCACCACAAATGCTGTGTGCAGTTTCTGTACAGTTCAGTTCTCTCAACCTGGATGGCAGCCTGGTTGCATACCTATGGATTTTTTTTTTTTTTTTTTTTGTATTTTGCTTGTATTTGGCTAGGTGAGCATTGTGTGTATTTTGTTTCAGAAATTCACATAGAACAAGGAAAAGAGATGGCAATTTTTTGCATATGTCATTCAAGCTCTATTTTTGAAATGATTGATAATGGATTTTAAGATACTAAGTTAGAATTTTGTTTAAATTTGATATTAATGAGTGTAACTTTGGAATATGAAAAATATTATGATTGTAAATGGAAGAAACAGATGTGAAACTGGTTTTGCTTATCTGGAAGTTAGTGCATCTCTCATTATACCAGTGTAAATATTGATGCTGAATTTATTGCTGAATGAATGCAAACAAATGTAAAATGAACATTAACAGGTCAAGTAAATGAACAAAACTTTAGGGATGATGAATAGGATGTGTGTATATTTAAATAAACATAAATTATGAATAACCACAATATTTGTCATAGTTGTGCCCCATCCATCTATAGATTCTATTCATTGAAGAGAAATCATGAATTCCTATTAGTCAATTGGAATGTGAAAGATCAAGAATTTCATGTTGATACTGAAGGCTTTTGTAATTTTGGGTGTGCATATATTTATCATAATTGAAAATTTCACTACATAATGGTGTATTGAGAGGACTTGTAAATTCCTTTATCAAGAATGATATATCGTTATAAAGTTTTAAAGATTGATTTTTCTTCACAATAATTTTTTTTTTTATTAACACATTGACTATTTCCCACCAAGGTAGGGTGGCCCAAAAAAGAAAAACTTTCACTATCATTCATTCATTCACTGTCTTGCCAGAGGCACACTTACACTGCAGTTATAACACTGCAACATTAACACCCCAATGTAAATAAGTCACTGTTTGACTTTTTTGGGTTATCCTAGGTTCTTTACACATATGCTGCTATGTATGATAATCTATGTAACTATTTGTGTATACCTGCATAAACTAACTTACTTACCCTCCTTCAGAGTGCAGGCACTGTACTTCCCATCTCCAGGACTCAAGTCTGGCCTGCTGGTTTCCCTGAATCCCTTCATAAACATTACCCTACTCACACTCCAACAGCACGTCAAGCCCTAAAAACCATTTGTCTCCATTCGCTCGTATCTAACACGCTTATGCATGCTTGCTGGAAGTCCAAGCTCCTTGCACACAAAACCTCCTTTACCCCCTCCCTCCAACCTTTCCCTGCCTTCCCTCCACTACAGAATTATACACTCTTGAAGTCATTCTATTTTGTTCCATCCTATTACAAAAAATGCCAGCTAATGGTCTTATAATTCATTTGTCAAAAACAAGTTCTTCTTCGCACTTATTGGTTTACTTGGCACTTATAAATAGGTTAAAAATTAAGATATATATATTGGATGTTTATTTCATTACAAAGTATCACTTTTACAAGGGCAAGAGTGCTACACACTCACAATTGACCCATTGAGGGTGTATGTCAACCCTCTTGAACCATTACACAACCTAGATTCTCCCTACTTGTGATACTTTACAACTAATTTCATGTACTGTATTTGAGAGTAAAATACAATCAAATGTTAAATTTTTCAATGACAATATTGTGTGCATTTTAACAATGTATATATTTGTGCACTTAGCAACAATTTAAAAGGACGTTAATCTGTTCCTGTTATATAGGTTACATTTAAATGCTGTAATACCTAATAAAATATACAATTTGTTGCAATGTATGGTTTTTAAAATTCATATATGTTAAATCTATGTCTAATTAAAATTTAACATACATATTTAAAATCAACTATTAATGTCACACAAAGGCATAGCCAGCATGACACGGTTTATTAACTCAGTTATTAAAGATCACAAATATGTATTGAATTTTCATAAAAATCTAAAAAAGTTTTCCTTACAAATTTTATACACAAAGCTGACAAATGGTGGGCACTATGCCATAGTTCAACTGGAGTGTGTACCACAAGGCCCTGTCCTAGCTGATCTGGTATATTTGCTTGATGGAAAACTTGCCCAGGCCATTTGTGCCAGCAACTCCTGGCTATGGTTTTGGCGATAATGGAGCACAGCTGGTGGTGGGTCACAAGCCTGTCCAGCACAAGTGACTCACAAGGTTTGACTCATGAGCCTGTGGATAATTAAGGATACTGGCTATCCCATGGCACCTTAGGCCAGATCAAGCCATCTACTCTTAACTATGGCAAATCAGATATAAATTATGCTCCTATCAAACTACTTCAAATGGTTAACTACTTTTTACCATGCTATTAAATTCTCTTGGAAGGAGAAGAATCTGGGGTCTAGAAAATTACAATATAAAAGCTTACAGAGCTTGCCATCTTGATGAACAACCATATAGCTTAACAGGACCCGGCGTCCCATGGAGGGGTGAGTCCCGCAACTTGTGGTGAGATATGGCATGGAGGAGGCCAGGGGCAGGCGCTGTGTTAGACACAAGCGGCGCGCCAGGTCCAGCCTTGCCCTCGCCCCCGTCCGCCTATCCTGCCCTGGTATACACCATGGGACAGCGCACTCTCGTTCCCATAACCTGTGTACGGCCTCCTACTTTAAGGTCCGTCTAACGGCAGGGGTGATGAGGAAAGGTGGGCTGCAGCAGTGCAGAAGGGCCAGAAGTGGCCGACGGGCGAGGGCAATGTGGCCGGCAGAAAGGGGCCTGCCGGCTCCTGGCACGGGGTGGGGTCAGTGAAGGCAAGGCGCAAGACGAGAGACCGTGCAGGCAGCCAGTTCCGCCAGGACCAGGGTCAAGGACCGGGCAAGGCCAAAGGGGGCGCAACACTGATATGCTGGGGCCCTGCTAACCACTAGTTATACAAGTCACCAAAGGCAGTCAACATCAAAGGTCACCAGCCGTCTTCACTGGAAACACTTTATACCATTCTGGTGGATGTGAATCCACATATTCATAATTGCTATATAATGCACAAGTACTCTTGGCTCCTGAGCCAATGAGGTGCTTGTCCACAAAATTTTACCATTTTATCTCTTCAACACATCTGACATTTTGCTGAAAAATCAACTCATAGTAGCAGGTATAGGCCTCCTGATATCCTCCATTACTACGAAAATGAATACTTTATAATATGCGGCATTTACCAATATCCTTAAAATTTATAGGGGCTAAGTATTAGCAATATATTAGAGAGTGTATCTTATGGTAGTCCAAGGGCTTTAAAACATACCTCAAAAATGGATTGGAAGTTTCAAACGAATACAACACGTCACTGAACGACACCATATTACACGAATTGACCAAAAGACACCTAAATTGGTCCCAAAACAACTAGATTTCATACTGCCTTGAAAACTAACCATTGCAGAGTACACTCTCCTTTAGGCAATTGTATTAATAAATTATAAGCAATAAATAAATAAATGATAATAAATTATATGCTACGCAGTTCCTAAACGTGATGTACTAAAACTATTCTTTAAGTATTTTTCTCTTATTTCTTTGGTGTGGCTATCTCCTTACAATCCTTAATAATATCCCTGTTGTACTCATTTACTGCCATCTTGTTTACATTATAAAGAAGTAACTTTGGTATAATTATGAAATGCTGAGTAAAGCATGACACAAATCCGAATCTCACTTTAAACAAGATGCCAACATGAGCAAGGCAATAGGGCCTATGTAATATTACAGTGGCGCAGACTTATTAAATTAGTCTGCTGTGGAAAAGAGATTTTTGTTTTCCCTGCTACACCATACTTCTAAACCATCTATTCTTATATTCAGGACTGATTTCTGACATCATCATGCTGAAGATAATTATTTTATAGCAAGAATATATAGTCCTTACTATGTCTATACATATACTTTTTGATCCCAGTCACAGTTTCGCAGTACTAGAACTTTGCTGTTAAGTCACAATTCAACTATTAAAAAGCAGTCAGTCTAGTAAATGTCCAAATAAAAGCAGTCTCTTTTACACAGCAGCCTTAACATAATGCAGCCTGACAGTGGTGCGTATGTACATATTGGACTAGATATGCTATGTCAGAGAAACAGCTTCATTCTTTCAGAAATGAGTAATTCTTACTCCTAAACCACAAGGGTGTATAACATGTAAATATATGAAACAAATAAAATAGACCAGGTAATGGAGAAATCATCTTGAACTCTCTTGGCACATTTCTGTCAATGGTTCAAAAGTTATGTGGATGACATATAGGATATTAATAAGGGGAGGGGAAGGGAATTAAGTTCCCAAGAAGGTGGAGAAAACAATAATAATGACTAGATGGAATGTCTGAGATCATAGATGAAAGATCGCTGCAAAAACTGTAATCTTTTAAAAAAATAACAAGTACACCTTGACTAGAAAATAATGCCACTTTGATCTGACAAACATACAGATGTCTAAAAATCTAAGCCACAAAGAAATGCACAAATCTTATTAAACCATTGGATACAAATGATTTAAAAATATATCATGATATAAAATTGACTGGAGATAAGCGTTGGTACCCTTAGTCTAGTGAATATGCTATCCACTGTACATATGATCAAATGCAGGGTCAATAGTCCTACCAAGTTACCTTCAGCATATATACAATGTCTTCATGAGACTTCCTCTATACTTGAAAGCTATCTAGCGCTTTAATCTATATATCTATAGGCATCTACAGGTATAGAGAAGCTAATCCTCTAGTTTGACACTAGACTAGGGGCCTCTAAACCCTTTGAGGCCATCACTTTGGTTGTCCAACTGTGGAGCTGGGAAGAGACCTTAGCGCCCTGGTCTGGTAGGTTGGGTCGTGCCCCGCCCGGCCACACGGCACGCAAAATGGCGTGAGGAGCACCAGTGCACGTGGCATCACTGCTACAGCGGCCCAGTTTGAAGCTAAGCACTTGTGGACAGTACACCCACAGACTACCAGGTAAAAACATGGGCATTTACTGAGCCCTAAGACGACAGCCAAGGGGGTGGCAGCTGCGTGGGCGCCCGGGCACAGCACAGGGCGTGAGGCAACAGACACGAGACACGCAACACTTAGTACCCTGAAGGAGCAACCCGTCAGCGGGGCGGGTTAGGACACATCCGGTGCTGGGAGATCCACATCACCCGGCCAACTCGCACAAAATGGCGTAGAGCTGATAGAGCACGTCTTAAGTATACTGTACTACTATTCTTAACAATATGATATAGTTGAAATATTATGATACGTAATATAACTTTAACAGAAGGCTTATTAATATTAAAAATATTGTTTCCATACTCTCAGTAATAACATGGCTATCAACATGTGAGAGGAGAGGGACCTTTAGTCCCAAATCCTTTTTTTTTTTTTTTAGTACCGTGCAATTGCTCGGTACAGCGTATATACAGTTTGTGTACACAGTAGCACAGGCCTCAATTGTGGACTTCTTTCAATATCTCTCTCTCTCTATCAAAAAAATAAGAAAAAATCTGATCTGTTTTTATAGTTACCGTCCTTTCTCGCCACCTCTGAGGCCTCCCGCAGCCTGTGTAGCAACTCAAGCTCTCTGGACTCGTATATGTAGCACTTGTAGTATAGAAATATGGGATTAATGTTCATCTTGCAGAGGAAGTTATATTTTTCAAGTATTTTCTTCTCTGTTTTTTTTACTTACAACCTAGGCTTTGGATTCCTAATACTTCATACAAATGTCATATTCAAGCTATGATAAACACGAAACCATCTTCTTCAAGAATAGCTTCACCATCAGATACCCCTGCAAAATATAAAACAAATAATTAAGAACCAAATTAAATGACGGCAAAGGTTATTATCTATTTTGATACAGATTTTTTTTGTGTTTTCATAGTATTGTATACTGTGTAATATATTAAAAAATAAAAATAACGTGAATGCACTGGAACCTTGGTTTTCGTTTGCCCTGGTTTTTGTCAAATTTGGTTTTTGAGGACTTTTTTTCGTCAAAATATTGTCCCAGTTTTCATTCACCTTGGTTTCCGTCTGCTGTACAGAACGTGCCCACATGCCCGTGCCCACACAAAGCATCTCACGTATGCATTCCGAGTCAGTCTGGCTTTGTTTCTTGTCTAGTGAACATTACCCTGGGTGTTCATATGAAACTTTTCATAATAATTGATTGTGTTTTGTGCTTATTGAGTGCAACTGCTAAATAAGCTGTGGGGCCAAAGAAAGTTCCGAGTTCTTTGATAAGAAGGTGAGAAACACGATAGAATTCAAGAAAGCACTCATAGAATGAGTATTTTTTGTTAATATTTTTGGGTATCTGGAACGTATTAATTGGATTTACATTATTTCTTATGGGAATTATTGCTTTAGTTTTCGTCAGCCTCTCTGGAACGAATTTCACGAAAACCAAGGTTCCACCGTGTAATAAAAATAAATTTTATCAATTCGTAAGTAATGCCTGGGATACGTATTTCAGTTTAGTGTTTTTGTTAACACAGTTAAACCTTGTAATTCACAGGGGCTAGGTTGCTGGAGGGGACATGATCACCATGTTGCAGATACATAACAGGAAATTTCACCTTTCAGTGGCCTTTAAACATTTTTGGCCATATAAAAATAATGATGAAATTTAAATGCTGTACATGATGTGTGAACCAAATATATGCAGAAGTTAATGCTCTCTAGGGAGGAACCTGGATGCTGGTGAAGGCCTCTTTATCAAAGGGACTGGAGCTGCTGCTGCTCTTCCTTGGCTCAAATGTGATTCCCCCCCATTCCCCAGGTGCTGTATAACCCTAGCAGAGTTAGCACATCCCCATGATAATTATGCCACTTATTTGTCTACATATACTGCACTATAGTACAGGTATATTCTTGTCACACTCAGTTTAATTAATACTATGTACAATGAGATCTTGTGATACAGTATTACAATTGTGTCAAGGCAAAATACTCTTCATAATATTTCCATGTTTTGAAGAGTAATCTACATTGTTTTTTGGATGAATTCCACTTTTAGCATTATACAATTGTAATAAGTCTGAAATAAGGCATCTATCTGTCTGTCAGCTCCACACCCTATTCGTTGATAAGGAAACTAGTGGTGGCATGGCAAGTCTTGCTTGTTACCAATATGTGCTACTGAAGCAGTTTTTACTACTGATACACTGCATGGACTACATTATCCTAAATTGTTTTCCCCCACCAGGTGTGAGGAAGTGGTAGGCAACCCAAACAATAAACCTGAATCCTAAAATAATGGGAGGTAGCATATGTGAAAGCATACAGCACATATCGTACACAGTCTGGTCTCAGACATACAGTGTACGTCAGAAACAGTTTAAAGGATGAAAGAGAAAGTATACCAAGCAAAGTTATGAGGTATATACTGGGACCCGCACACGTTGAGGACTTAGTGTAACTATTACACTGGTGCTGTTATAGGATGCTCTACTGAGTGTCCCCTCAAGGAAAGTTCCTTGATGTTGGTGAGGGGCTCTTGATTTAGGGAATTGGATCTGTGCTCCAGTTCCCCGAATTATGCCTGAATGCCTTCCATATCCCCCCCCAGGCGCTGTATAATCCTCCGGGTTTAGCGCTTCCCCCTTGATTATTATAATAATCTACTGAGTGTCTGGTTATAAATAGTTTAATACTGTAATTAATTATTTTAATATGGTGCAAAAGCGAGGCTTGCGACATTAATTGTACAATAAAAATAATAATAATTTAAAAGTGTAGTACCTGGTCTCCCCTACTGAGTGTGGCTGTTAGTAGGGTCTGTTGGCATCCTTTGGTCGCTTGAGTTGAACCTTTAGGCGCTTCATGCCAATCTGGAAGCCATTCATCGCCTGGATAGCAGCCTGAGCTGATGCAGGGTTGTCAAAGCTCACAAAACCTATAAATATATAAAATTGTTGACTGACAGTCACATCTGTGATGGCAATATCTAACTCTAGGTAAAAAAGAATACACTAATTTACATGACATAACTGTAGCAGCAAATCTTTTCGAGTCAATCCATATATTGTTTTTCTTCCACTCCCTTTATGGGGAGTATCTTAATAGTAGTGATGCTATACAAACCTTTTAGGTATAGCACTTAATTTGATTATTAATAATGCTGGTGAAGAGCTCTTCAGAGAACTGGAACCAACCTTCCCTTCCTCAGATCAAACCTGATTTTCTCGCATTCCATAGCTGCTTTATGACCCCAACAGGTGTACTGGTTCCCCAGGAATAATAAATAATCCATATTGCCTTCTATAACACTTTTCTCATTATTTTAACTTTTACTAGGCTTTACTACCAGTGTCCGCTTCTCTCCAATATTTCCACTTACAAATGCTGTATAGCCCTTGTGGCTTAGCGCTTCTTTTTGATTATAATAATAATCCACTTACAAATGCTAGCAAGCCTTGTTCCATTAACAAACATTTGCATCTCACTCTAAACAAGAATAGTGGAAGTGCCATGGGGAGGTGGAAGCCACCCGAAAATCTAGTCCTCCAAATAATAATGTTTTAAGTCCCCTGGTCCCCCCTCTTTCATCCACTCTTATGGCCGCCTCTGAGAAGAAGTCAAATTATTTTTGATGAGTAGAAAAATAAGTAAGTTTGATATATGCCAAAAATCCTACAGGGAAAAACAAATCTTCAAAGATATTATATAAGACTTGTAATATGTAACAAAAACTGCTGCTAAGCAACTTAATCATGTGACTCAAGTGTTTCAAGGCGAGGGGTATGGGGTCTTGATCCAAGGAATTATACTTTACTTCCTTTTCCGTGGATCGAACCTGATTGCTTACCATTCTCCCAGGCATTTTCTCTCGTTTAAATAATATATCCCTTTCATTTTCTGTCAAAACAATTAACAAAAATGCTATATAAAATAACTGAAATTGGAAAAATATAATTAATATAAAGAAGTCACTATTTATATATAGAAGTCCTACAAGAGGGTCATATTGAAGCTGAGATCTTGATCCAAGGAAATAGAGCTACTCTCTCCTTCCTTGGATGGCAAATAATTTCGTCCCATTTTCCAGGTATATCATCCTTACAGGTTTAGCGCATTCCCATGAAAAATAATAATTCATTGGTACAAAAAAACGCAGACTGACTTCAACTAAATCCCTTAAGAAATTCTGAAGTGAAGTCAATAAGCTGAAATTTGGTGCAGTCGTATTTGTAATAATGCTATAAGTAGCCTCATGTAGATGAAATATCGTATAAATAAAGGTCTCCTCTTTGCTGTATGCGTTTTTCAAGTCAACTAGCATGCCAACTTCAAAAGGAAAAACATATATGAAGGAGATCTCACCAAAGCACTTGCTCTGATTAGTAGCTCTGTCGATGAACACCTTGGAGGAGATCACATTTCCAAAAGGGAGAAACATCTGCATAAGCTCGGCATCGCCAAACTCCTGTGGCAGGTGATAAATGAAGAGGTTGCAGCCCTCGGGTCCAGAGATGGAGCAGCCTGCCAAAACAACCAAATTAAATTCAGACTGCTAGCGTGAGCCAATCTATAGAAGGGAATGTTGGAGGAACACGATGAGTTAAGTATAAGAAGGCGAGATTATTTAGTAGTTGAGTGATAATACAGTTAAGATCTTTTTCGTTGAAGGAGGAAAACTGATTAGAAAGTGTCACTAGGTTATGGTGACAGGCCAGCTAAGTCGTTAGACAGATAGTTAAGAGAAATTTCTAGTTTTAATTGAGGTTTTATGAATTACTCTGTTATATGTATAGTTAATATTCACATATTTTATTTTACTAAACATTTAATTACATGTGATGTAAGAATATACTGTAAGCATATATGATCTAACCTGTTAAGTATATATATTTAAGGAATCAAAGTTTAGGGTACAATTTTTTTTGGGGGGGAAGGGGACAGGGTTACATAACTGTAACATGAAAAAAAGTTGAGATACATAACAGGAGACAAAGACTGCTAGTACACTGAAATTTGGTGTACAGAAGTATAGTTGTACAAAAAATGATTGTTTTGACAATTCTCTGATGAGTAACATGGCATACAAAGTGAGTGCCGAAGCATGTGCTAGTTCACAGAAGCTGAATCAGAAAAGGATTGTGAAGGATGGCTTTGAAAATGGCATCTTCTCTTCACAATAAAACAATTAAAAGAACTTAAAGGGGGCAAAAGGTACCTATCAAGTGTCGACATCAAACTAAATTAAAATCTTGTGTGCTCTTTATACAAAATAATTTATCTCTATTAAACCAGTACAATAAAGCAACAAGTTACACAAAATATTATTGAATCAATTTTACCTAAAGCTCTTTATTACGTCTACCATAAAAAAAAAGCTTGAAGAAATGCTTCATAATTTCCAGAAAATGGCTCAGAAAAGAGCAATAAGCACATATGCAATATTAAAGTACTACAACACATAATTCAAGAGTCCCAGTGAATAAGAGCCTTAAATGCTAAAACTGCCACCTGTACTGGAAAATCGAGTTGTTTACATGTGGTACATGACTCACGAAATTGTAATAACAAGATTGTAAACAAACCAGGGAACGGGTGGGCTTTGAACACCATGGCGAGTGAGACGTAAAACTCCAGGTCAGTGTGTAAACCGTTGAGCCAGCTGGCTACAATAAGATTCATCCAACTAAGAATATTTATACACCATAGAGAAGTTAACATGGGCTACATTGTGACCACAAATGCAAGTTTTTACAAATGAATCTTCACCCAGTTAGATGTATCTTATTGTAGCCAGCTGGCCCAGTGGTTTACGCACTGGCCTGGAGTTTTAAGACTCACTCGCCATGGGTTCAAACTCCACCCGTTCCATGGTATATGTGGTACATACTAATAATTCCAGTCATGTGGTTTCTCACATGTTTATTTATAATTTAAGAAAGGTTTGTCTTCTTCCGTCTTGTGTTATAATTTTCGCAAGAGAGAATTAAATAAATGATGGCTTGCAGGGTCTCTGTGAAGAAAATGGATTTTTTGACGATATATGGGAAATTTTCTCCAACCCTACACTGCCCTTGGTAAGACTTGATTGCCTCTCATTCCCCAAATGATGGATGACCCCTGTAGGCTTTTTTTTTTACTTTCCCAGAAATATTAAGATTCGTGTTACGCTTGTTTTAGCCATATAGTCCACTCAGTGGAACTTTCCATCATTGGATCATGGCGTTCCGCTGGTTTACCAGTCCACCCCGAGGAAAATTATATATCATATCATACGCGCATATTTTTTTTTTTTTACATTTCACAGTTTGTCCTCCCGTATACCGTACATTGAAAAGAATAACTTGGAGAAGTCAAATGTCTTAAGCTCATATCACAATGCTCTGAATACAATTAAAAAAAAGCTATAAAAAGCTGGTACCATATAAGTGTACATGAAAAAAATTAACTGTGTAAAAATGCTGTGTGACCTCTACTGATTTAACACTTCCAATAAAATAATAATAATAATAATAATAATAATAATAATAATAATAATAATAATAATAATAATAATAGAGTAATAAGGTTCAAAATGACATTTTTTTTATAGAAAAAATAATTAAGAGTGTCTTTAATGCACGTAACAGGAGGCAGGAGAGGGTTGTTTCTCTCGGTATATATACATTGAGAGTTTACTTTCAGTTCCCGTTTTAAACCAAGTTAACTAACCAGAAAAGGAAACCAGAGATCAGGACCCAGATATTGGGAGCTAATTAACTATTGAACAGAGGACGGAACCTCCACTACTCTTCGCTTTAAAAGATCAATTAGGATTTGCAGCGTCGTGAAAGTGAACACAGTTTAATACAGTATAAGAGGTAATAGGTAAGAATTAGATTTTATTAGAACTGAAGATACGAACACTCCACTCAGCAAGTTAGTGAAACCTGGAGGAGAAGGACCTAAGAGTTAAGCAGGTGGATGCACTGTGATCATTGTGAACAATATTGGAACAGAGCCAAACCCACCACACAGGGAAGATTTGAAGATGGCAAAAAATACCAACAAGCTGATGAGTAAGACACATGTGCAACAGTTGGGTATTTTGATAAAGATACCCAACTGTTGCACATCTGTCTTACTCATCAAGAGAATGGCAGATCTTAGGTACTGTGTGTGTAGTAATAGTTACGGTTATGCTGTTGCCACGATGCTGCTGTTTCGCTGCTACACAGTACCAAAGATCAAGTTTATGAAGCTGAACAAGACCAATAAGTAAATTATATACATATTTTGTAGATTTTCAAGTGGAAGGAAAAAACCTAAACGAAAACTATTTTTTATTTCATATTTCATCAAAATTTGCTACATAATGTAGCATATCTTGAATTGATAAAGAAAAATACATCAATAGTCGTATTTAATTATGGATAGTCATCTAACTGAATGACTTATAAACTTTCAAAGAAAGTAATCTAATAACCTCCCATACAAGGTACAGTAAAATATTTGCCTTAATAGTCTAAAGACAGGCTTAAGTTTGCCCGAAATGCTCTGCATTTTAAGGTGTTTTCTGCATGTACACATGTCATCAATCTCTCTACATTGTATCATGCTAAAATAAAGACTGTGAATCTGAATCGTAAACAGTCAGACAAGTATGCATTCATATTATATATAATTTTTTTTCTATATGAAGTACTGCACAATGAAAGTAGCCTTTCGGTTATTATTGCTATTATAATTCTTAACACACTCGAAAACTGATGAACTGTCTCGTGCACAATTTACAGACCGCTGGTGCTGATAGATTTGTAAATTGAACCACATCATATGTGGTTACGTTTTTAATGCACAATTTACACAATTACCTACTTTGCTGTGATAATGAGGAACAGTTTTCGTGAGAGTGTAATTTACATTATTCTTGGACATGTCTTTTATGGTAAAGAATTAACAATGTAGTACCATGCAATATCATTTATTTTAATTAGGGGAAAGTGCCCAACCCACTGGGAATAAACAATATCTGGGGAATGGGAAGCCTTCATGTTATACTCAAGGGAAGAAAGGAAGGTGGGCTAGAGTGCAGGTAATGAGGAGAGGAGTTGAAAAGGCATGTTGGAGATTTAAGAATGTAGCGTTAGTGTGCAGTATTAGCATGTGAGTGTAGGAGAGTGGTTATGAGTGAGAAGAGGAGTGATTGGTGGAATGAGGTAAAAAGGCTGGTAAGGGAGGAAAAGTTAGCATGTGAGAGGCTTTTACAAATGAAGAAGTGATATGATATGCAGGATATTCAGATGGAGAAGAATATGGAGAGTAAGTGGGAGGTTAAAAGAGTGGTCACTGAGAGATTGGGTAAAGTCTTATAAAAAAAATTGCTGAGAACATGAAAAAACATTTGTAGTTAGATTAAAAAGCTGAAAGAGCTTAGCGAAGCAAATTGATTTAGCACTTAAAAAAAATGAGATTTATTAGACGTTGAGTTGGAAGTATTGAGATGGAGGGAATATGATCAGTTGCTAAGTGATAATGAAGAAAGGGAGGCAGGAATTTTATGCATGGAGCAGGAAGGTACAGCCTCCTGTAGAAGTGAGGATGATCCAGATGTGAGTGTGGGGGAGAAGTGTGTGAGGCGGTAGGTAGAATGAAAGGGGGTAAAGTAGGATAGATGCATTAAGACAGAAATGTTAAAAGTAGGTGGGAATACAGTTTTGGTATGGTTTGCGCATTTGTTCAATATATGCATGAAAGGAGAGGAGTGTACCAAGGGATTAGCAGAGAACATGCACAGTTCCTTTATATAATGAAAAATGAGAGTAAAAAATGTGTAGGAATTATAGGGTAATAAAAGTGTTAAGTATACCAGGTAAAGTGTATGGCAGTTATTATTGAAAGAATTAAGGGTAAGACAAAGTAGGAACGCAGATGAACAAGGAGGTTTTAGGAAGGGCAGAGGAATGTGAAATATGAGAATTCACTATATACATTTTTTTTAATACTTGTATTACTGCAATCTTTCTTTCTTTTCCAACTATAAGCTTTACTCTGAGACTGGGTCATGGAGGCAACGATCCCGGGAATCATTAATAGTTAACTAGAGTACTAAATATGAGCCTCAAGGAATTTTTTCCATTTGAGATTTTGGGAGGCAGTGAAAACAAGGTCAACATCAGTTGGTAACCTCAACTTTTTCAAGAATCTCATCTTTTTTTCTCTACTTTCGTTTTAAAATATGTACTCGCATTCTTCTGAGATTTTTACTTAGGTAATTATTCATCTATAAGTCATATCCGGATGAACTCAACATGGGCAATATTGAATTAAAAAATGCATCAAGGATGCCGTTAAATTAACACTTAGTTTGATATCTAATATATGACTGAGAATAAAGCAAAAACATTTAACTATGGAGATAAATAATACATATATTTTAAGTCATGACAGAGAACTTTCTGGGTATTCACTCATCCAACATATATTAAAAATAATTTCAACATACTGGGCATCATTACCAGAATACACTACTACTACATACTATAATCAACACTACTTACTCTGTACTATTTAATCCACCCTTATGTTACCTATGGTATATTTGCATGGCAATCTATAGTAGCAAAAATAATCTAAATCCAATCGTATCCCAGCAAAAATCTGCCATTATAATAATTACTCAATCTGGCTGTAGACATCTCTACTTCCCCCTCATAATATTAAGAGAGACGAACCTATTTAATGTACAAAGTACTGTGCACATTACATAATAATGTGTTCAGTACTGATGTTCCACAGGTACAGTTCAACGTGAGCAAATGTTCCATGGAAATAAAAATAAGCAAACTTTGGAATAGCCTTCCCTAAAAGATAGAAAAGATCATGTCTTCCAACAGACTAACAGACTCGAAACCACTATCAAAAAGGCCTCTTGAAATTGATGTAATTCTTTATGAAATGGTCACACATTTCCTATGCCAGTCATATCTAAAACTGCTAGCTCATTCCACTACTACATTTCCAGGGAAATATTTACCATTTGATTATTTACAGAAAATATTTATACTTACATCTTGCATAAAACTTAAACGGGATAATCTTTATCTAAATCCCTAAGTAGTTGGTGCCTGTAATGCTGTACTTAACAGACTTTTGTTGTGCAAATAGGAATTTCTGAGCTGTTTTATATCTGATGTGTATACAAGCAAATTGTTAGCCCATTAAATGTAATATCAATGGTTGTTTCAAAGTTATTATTATTGTTGTTGTTGTTGTTATTGTTGTTTTTGTTGTTGTTGTTGTTGTTGTCTTTGCATAACTGAATTGTTGGGGTAATTTTTAATAACGTCAAACATCATACGCTTTATAACAAACAAATTTATGGTAAAACTATTGTCAAAATCATGAGAAACCTGAACTAAGCCATGATTATCGCTCTCCCATCATCATCATCATCATCATCATCATCATAATAATAATAATAATAATAATAATAATAATAATAATAAAACTTATTATTTCTAAGCTGTGAGTCGGATAAGTCAACATTTTCCGAGAGACAACTTAACCCAATTATTTTCAGGTTAATTTAGTGGGCGCCATGAAATGCAATTAGCATTACACAAAGCTTACCGGGTTACGGCAACTTTCAGCAGCCAAGAACCACTTCATATTACTGCTAGCAATCCTCAGTCTAGAAAATACGATACTTGTTCAATCTCGCTGGTGGTTCCATGGCTTTTCTTCCGTAGAAAATAAGCCACATATTCTCCAATTATTTTTTTCCCTCTTCGATTAAGAAAATGAATATGCTGAAGCAGAATCTTGTGAGACACACTTGCTGTTGGAGGAATCTCTTGTGGAAGTCTGGCTGGTTCTTATTATTATAATCATAACAAAGCGCTAAACCCATGGGGGTCTCGTGATGGTTCTTCTTAAGAACTTAAGTGAGCCCAGCTTCATATTGACAGTGTGTTGAAGTCCAAGTGCTGACTCGAGGAAGTAATGGAGAGGCGTCATCTTATATAAATCCATATATACAACTGTGCAACAAATACTGCTCACTGACACAAACAACTCACAAAAGGGATGATGAAAGTGCAGGGGCTCAAAAAAAGGGGTTGGTTGCTGGTTCATTTGTCAGGGAAAATCTTCTGATGAAGGTTTTGCACATTAAATGGTCCATTTATTAGTGATGGTCCTAAATGACAGAGGCATGAGAAACTAGTTGTGTCTAAGTACACAAATGTACCTGGTGTCCTGACAAGCACAACAGTAACTACTTAATACAAGAGACCTATTAGATGGACACAGCACTGTTCAGCAAGTGTCTATGTTCAGAATCACATCCATAATATTAAGTATAATTCTGCTTCCATTATATACAGTACAGAAATAAAAACTATGTATAAACTAGCACACCTCAGTTACGTCATGATCCAAAATTTCGCAAGGCCATTGGAAACCTGATACTATAACTGCCATGGCCCTAAAATTACTTATTCCTCAAGCGTTTCGCTCCTCTCAAACGTTGCAAAATCTAAATATTGCTTCATTTGCTCCACTGACCAGTGTTTATTAAGCTTGTGTGAGCTACGACATTTTTTTGAGATTTTAGTTGCTGTCATGTGAGGAAGGTAACACCTGCCCATGAGTGGTCGACAATAACGATAAGATGAAAATTTGACATATATGCAACAAATGATGCACACTTGTCTAATTTTTCTCCGTGAATTGATTCGGAGAAACTGGTTAGATGTTCTTAAAGTGGAAAAATGCAGTGCCAGCACTCGGAAGGTAAGTAGGGAAGTTGCACTTCAGTGGATCATTAGAACTGTATCGTCCGTGATATTATGAAGAGTCGGGTGAATATGTGTTAGTGAATATATATTCCTTCTTGATGGACAACACCCTTGATGGACAACACTCAGCCTTGATGGACAACACCCAGCCTTGATGGACAACACTCAGCCTTGATGGACAACACCCAGCCTTGATGGACAACACTCAGCCTTGATGGACAACACCCACCCTTGATGGACAACACTCAGCCTTGATGGACAACACCCAGCCTTGATGGACAACACTCAGCCTTGATGGACAACACCCAGCCTTGATGGACAACACCCAGCCTTGAAGGACAACACCCAGCATTGATGGACAACACCCAGCCTTGATGGACAACACCAAGCCTTGATGGACAACACCCAGCCTTGAAGGACAACACCCAGCATTGATGGACAACACCCAGCCTTGATGGACAACACTCAGCCTTGATGGACAACACTCAGCCTTGATGGACAACACCCAGCCTTGAAGGACAACACCCAGCATTGATGGACAACACCCAGCCTTGATGGACAACACCAAGCCTTGATGGACAACACCCTGCCTTGATGGAGAATACCCAGCCTTGATGGAGAATACCCAGCCTTGATGGACAACACCCAGCCTTGATGAACAACAAACAGCCTTGATGAACAACACCCTTCTTTGATGGACAACACCCAGCCTTGATGGACAACACACAGCCTTGATGGACAACACCCTGCCTTGAAGACAACACCCAGCCTTGATGGACAACACCCAACCTTGATGGACAACACCCAGCCTTGATGGACAACACCCTTGATGGACAACACTCAGCCTTGATGGACAACACCCAGCCTTGATGGACAACACCCAGCCTTGATGGACAACACCCGGAATTGATGGACAACACCCGGAATTGATGGACAACACCCAGCCTTGATGGACAACACCCAGCCTTGAAGGACAACACCCAGCCTTGATGGACAACACCCAGCCTTGATGGACAACACCCAGCCTTGAAGGACAACACCCTTCCTTGATGGACAACACCCTGCCTTGATGGACAACAACCTTCCTTGATGGACAACACCCAGCCTTGATGGAGAATACCCAGCCTTGATGGAGAATACCCAGCCTTGATGGACAACACCCAGCATTGAAGGAGAACAACCAGCCTTGATGGACAACACCCAGCCTTGATGGACAACACCAAGCCTTGATGGACAACACCCTGCCTTGATGGAGAATACCCAGCCTTGATGGAGAATACCCAGCCTTGATGGACAACACCCAGCCTTGATGAACAACAAACAGCCTTGATGAACAACACCCTTCTTTGATGGACAACACCCAGCCTTGATGGACAACACACAGCCTTGATGGACAACACCCTTCTTTGATGGACAACACCCAACCTTGATGGACAACACCCAGCCTTGATGGACAACACCCTGCCTTGATGGAGAATACCCAGCCTTGATAGACAACACCCAGCCTTGATGGAGAACACCCTGCCTTGATGGAGAACACCCAGCCTTGATGGAAAACACCCAGCCTTGATGGATAACACCCTGCCTTGATGGAGAACACCCAGCCTTGATGGACAACACCCAGCCTTGATGGAGAACACCCAGCCTTGATGGACAACACCCAGCCTTGATGAACAACACCCAGCCTTGATGGAGAACACACAGCCTTGATGGACAACACACAGCCTTGATGGACGACACCCTGCCTTGAAGACAACACCCAGCCTTGATGGACAACACGAAGCCTTGATGGACAACACCCAACCTTGATGGACAACACCCAGCCTTGATGGACACCACCCTGCCTTGATGGACAACACCCTGCCTTGATGGAGAATACCCAGCCTTGATGGACAACACCCAGCCTTGATGAACAACACCCAGCCTTGATGGACAACACCCAGCCTTGATGAACAACATCCAGCCTTGATGGACAACACCCAGCCTTGATGAACAACACCCAGCCTTGATGAACAACACCCAGCCTTGATGGACAACACCCTTCTTTGATGGACAACACCCTTCTTTGATGGACAACACCCAGCCTTGATGAACAACATCCAGCCTTGATGGACAACACCCAGCCTTGATGAACAACACCCAGCCTTGATGAACAACACCCAGCCTTAATGGACAACACCCAGCCTTGATGAACAACACCCACAGCATTGATGGACAACACCCAGCCTTGATGAACAACACCCTGCCTTGATGAACAACACCCTGACTTGGAGAACACCTAGCCTTGATGGAGAACACCCTGCCTTGATGGACAACACCCAGTCTTGATTGAGAACACCTAGCCTTGATGGAGAACACCCTGCCTTGATGGAGATCACCCAGCCTTGATGGACAACGCCCAGCCTTGATGGAGAACACCCAGTCTTGATGGAGATCACCCAGCCTTGATGGACAACACCCAGCCTTAATGGACAACACACAGCCTTGATGGACAACATCCTGCCTTGAAGGACAACACCCAGCCTTGATGGAGAACACCCAGCCTTGATGGACAACACCCAGCATTGATGAACAACACCCAGCCTTGATAGACAACACCCAGCCTTGAAGGACAACACCCAACCTTGATGGACAACACGCAGCCTTGATAGACAACACCCGGTCTTGAAGGACAACACTCAGCCTTGATAGACAACACCCAGCCTTGATGAACAACACCCAGCCTTGATATACAACACCCAGCCTTGAAGGACAACACCCAGCCTTGATGAACAACTCCCAGCCTTGACAAACAACACCCGGCCTTGAAGGACAACACCCAGCCTTGATAGACAACACCCGGCCTTGAAGGACAACACCCAGCCTTGATAGACAACACCCAGCCTTGATGAACAACACCCAGCCTTGATAGACAACACCCAGCCTTGAAGGACAACACCCAGCCTTGATGGACAACACCCAGCCTTGATAGACAACACCCAGCCTTGAAGGACAACACCGAGCCTTGATAGACAACACCCAGCCTTGCAGGACAACACCCAGCCTTGATGGACAACACCCTGCCTTGATGGACAACACCCAGCCTTGATGGACAACACCCAGCCTTGATGGAGAACACCCAGCCTTGATGGACAACACCCAGCCTTGATGAACAACACCCAACCTTGATGGACAACACCCAGCCTTGATGGACAACACCCAGCCTTGATGGACAACACCCAGCCTTGATGGACAACATCCTTCCTTGATGGACAACACCCTGCCTTGATGGACAACACCCAGCCTTGATGGACAACACCCAGCCTTGATGGAGAACACCCAGCCTTGATGGAGAACACACAGCCTTGATGGACAACACCCAGCCTTGATGAACAACACCCAGCCTTGATGGACAATACCCAGCCTTGATGGACAACACCCTTCCTTGATGGACAACACCCTGCCTTGATGGACAACACTCAGCCTTGATAGACAACACCCAGCCTTGATGGAGAACACCCAGCCTTGAAGGACAACACCAAGCCTTGATGGAGAACACACAACCTTGATGGACAACACCCAGCCTTGATGGACAACACCCAGCCTTGATGGACAACACCCAGCCTTGATGGACAACACACAGCCTTGATGGACAACACACAGCCTTGATGGACAACAATCAGCCTTGATGGACAACACCCAGCCTTGATGGACAACACCCAGCCTTGATGGAGAACACCCAGCCTTGAAGGACAACACCAAGCCTTGATGGACAACACCCAGCCTTGATGGACAACACCCAGCCTTGATGGACAACACCCAGCCTTGATGGACAACACCCAGCCTTGATGGACAACACCCAGCCTTGATGGACAACACCCAGCCTTGATGGACAACACCCAGCCTTGATGGACAACACCCAGCCTTGATGGAGAACACCCAGCCTTGAGGGAGAACACCCAGCCTTGATTGACAACACCCTGCCTTGATGGAGAATACCCAGCCTTGATGGAGAACACCCAGCCTTGATGGAGAACACCCAGCCTTGACGGAGAACACCCAGCCTTGATGGAGAACACCCTGCCTTGATGGAGAGCACCCAGCCTTAATGGAGAACACCCAGCCATGATGGAGAACGCCTTGCCTTGATGGAGAACACCCAGCCTTGATGGAGAACACCTAGCCTTGATGGAGAACATCCAGCCTTGACTGAGAACACCCAGCCTTCATGGAGAACACCCTCCCTTGATGGAGAACACCCTGCCTTGATGGAGAATATCCAGCCTTGATGGAGAGCACCCTGCCTTGATGGAGAACACCCTGCCTTGATGGAGAACACCCTTTCTTGATGAAGAACACCCTGCCTTGATGGAGAACACCCTGCCTTGATGGAGAATATCCAGCCTTGATGGAGAACACCCAGCCTTGATGGAGAACACCCTGCCTTGATGGAGAACACCCTGCCTAGATGAAGAATATCCAGCCTTGATGGAGAACACCCTGCCTTGATGAAGAATATCCAGCCTTGATGGAGAACACCCTTCCTTGATGGAGAACAACCTGCCTTGATGGAGAATATCCAGTCTTAATGGAGAACACCATGCCTTGATGGAGAACACCCTGCCTTGATGGAGAATATCCAGCCTTGATGGAGAATAACCAGCCTTTATGGAGAATACTCAGCCTTGATGGAGAATATCCAGCCTTGATGGAGAACACCCAGCCTTGATGGAGAACACCCAGCCTTGATGGAGAACGCCTTGCCTTGATGGACAACACCCTGCCTTGATGGAGAACACCAGCCTTGATGGAGAACACCCAGCCTTGATGGAGAACACCCAGCCTTGACGGAGAACACCCAGCCTTGATGGAGAACACCCTGCCTTGATGGAGAGCACCCAGCCTTAATGGAGAACACCCAGCCTTGATGGAGAATGCCTTGCCTTGATGGAGAACACCTAGCCTTGATGGAGAACATCCAGCCTTGATGGAGAACACCCAGCCTTCATGGAGAACACCCTCCCTTGATGGAGAACACCCTGCCTTGATGGAGAATATCCAGCCTTGATGGAGAGCACCCTGCCTTGATGGAGAACACCCTGCCTTGATGGAGAACACCCTCCCTTGATGAAGAACACCCTGCCTTGATGGAGAACACCCTGCCTTGATGGAGAATATCCAGCCTTGATGGAGAACACCCAGCCTTGATGGAGAACACCCTGCCTTGATGGAGAACACCCTGCCTAGATGAAGAATATCCAGCCTTGATGGAGAACACACTGCTTTGATGGAGAATATCCAGCCTTGATGGAGAACACCCTGTCTTGATGGAGAACACCCTGCCTTGATGGAGAATATCCAGTCTTAATGGAGAACACCATGCCTTGATGGAGAACACCCTGCCTTGATGGAGAATATCCAGCCTTGATGGAGAACACTCAGCCTTGATGGAGAATATCCAGCCTTGATGGAGAATACTCAGCCTTGATGGAGAATATCCAGCCTTGATGGAGAACACTCAGCCTTGATGGAGAACACTCAGCCTTGATGGAAAACACTCAGCCTTGATGGAGAATATCCAGCCTTGATGGAGAACACCCTGCCTTGATGGAGAATATCCAGCCTTGATGGAGTACACCCTGCCTTGTTGGAGAATATCCAGCCTTGATGGAGAACACTCAGCCTTGATGTAGAACACTCAGCCTTGATGGAGAACACTCAGTCTTGATGGAGAACACTCAGTCTTGATGGAGAACACTCAGCCTTGATGGAGAACACTCAGCCTTGATGGAGAACACTCAGCCTTGATGGAGAACACTCAGCCTTGATGGAGAACACTCAGCCTTGATGGAGAACACTCAGCCTTGATGGAGAACACTAAGCCTTGATGGAGAACACTCAGCCTTGATGGAGAACACTCAGCCTTGATGGAGAACACTCAGCCTTGATGGAGAACACTCAGCCTTGATGGAGAATACTCAGCCTTGATGGAGAACACTCAGCCTTGATGGAGAACACTCAGCCTTGATGGAGAACACTCAGCCTTGATGGAGAACACTCAGCCTTGATGGAGAACACTCAGCCTTGATGGAGAACACTCAGCCTTGATGGAGAACACTCAGCCTTGATGGAGAACACTCAGCCTTGATGGAGAACACTCAGCCTTGATGGAGAACACTCAGCCTTGATGGAGAACACTCAGCCTTGATGGAGAACACTCAGCCTTGATGGAGAACACTCAGCCTTGATGGAGAAATCTCCATGTGTTTTAGTTTAAAATTTTTAAAACAAGTAAGTGAATTACTGTGATGTAAATACTGTATTGCTGGCGGCACTGCAGTGCATGACTGTGTCCCTAACTGCTGCAGTGCATGACTGTGTCCCTAACTGCTGCAGTGCATGACTGTGTCGCTAACTGCTGCAGTGCATGACTGTGTCCCTAACTGCTGCAGTTCATGACTGTGTCCCTAACTGCTGCAGTGCATGACTGTGTCCCTAACTGCTGCTGTGCATGACTGTGTCGCTAACTGCTGCAGTGCATGACTGTGTCCCTAACTGCTGCAGTGCATGACTGTGTCCCTAACTGCTGCAGTGCATGACTGGGTCGCTAACTGCTGCAGTGCATGACTGTGTCCCTAACTGCTGCAGTGCATGACTGTGTCCCTAACTGCTGCAGTGCATGACTGTGTCCCTAACTGCTGCAGTGCATGACTGTGTCGCTAACTGCTGCAGTGCATGACTGTGTCCCTAACTGCTGCAGTGCATGACTGTGTCCCTAACTGCTGCAGTGCATGACTGTGTCCCTAACTGCTGCTGTGCATGACTGTGTCGCTAACTGCTGCAGTGCATGACTGTGTCCCTAACTGCTGCAGTGCATGACTGTGTCCCTAACTGCTGCAGTGCATGACTGGGTCGCTAACTGCTGCAGTGCATGACTGTGTCCCTAACTGCTGCAGTGCATGACTGTGTCCCTAACTGCTGCAGTGCATGACTGTGTCCCTAACTGCTGCAGTGCATGACTGTGTCCCTAACTGCTGCAGTGCATGACTGTGTCGCTAACTGTTGCAGTGCATGACTGTGTCGCTAGCTTCTGCAGTGTATGACTGGGTCGCTAACTGCTGCAGTGCATGACTGGGTCGCTAACTGCTGCAGTGCATGACTGGGTCGCTAACTGCTGCAGTGCATGACTGGGTCGCTAACTGCTGCAGTGCATGACTGGGTCGCTAACTGCTGCAGTGCATGACTGGGTCGCTAACTGCTGCAGTGCATGACTGGGTCGCTAACTGCTGCAGTGCATGACTGTGTCGCTAACTGCTGCAGTGCATGACTGGGTCGCTAACTGCTGCAGTGCATGACTGGGTCGCTAACTGCTACATTGCATGACTGGGTCGCTAACTGCTACAGTGCATGACTGGGTCGCTAACTGCTACAGTGCATGACTGGGTCGCTAACTGCTACATTGCATGACTGGGTCGCTAACTGCTACAGTGCATGACTGGGTCGTAACTGCTACAGTGCATGACTGGGTCGTAACTGCTGCAGTGCATGACTGGGTCGTAACTGCTGCAGTGCATGACTGGGTCGTAACTGCTGCAGTGCATGACTGGGTCGTAACTGCTGCAGTGCATGACTGGGTCGTAACTGCTGCAGTGCATGACTGGGTCGTAACTGCTGCAGTGCATGACTGGGTCGTAACTGCTGCAGTGCATGACTGGGTCGTAACTGCTGCAGTGCATGACTGGGTCGTAACTGCTGCAGTGCATGACTGGGTCGTAACTGCTGCAGTGCATGACTGGGTCGTAACTTCTGCAGTGCATGACTGGGTCGTAACTGCTGCAGTGCATGACTGGGTCGTAACTGCTGCAGTGCATGACTGGGTCGTAACTGCTGCAGTGCATGACTGGGTCGTAACTGCTGCAGTGCATGACTGGGTCGTAACTGCTGTAGTGCATGACTGGGTCGTAACTGCTGCAGTGCATGACTGGGTCGTAACTGCTGCAGTGCATGACTGAGTCGTAACTGCTACAGTGCATGACTGGGTCGTAACTAATACAGTGTATGACTGGGTCGTAACTGCTATAGTGTATGACTGGGTCGTAACTGCTGCAGTGTATGACTGGGTCGTAACTGCTGCAGTGTATGACTGGGTCGTAACTGCTGCAGTGTATGACTGGGTCGTGACTGCTACATTGTATGACTGGGTCGTAACTGCTGCAGTGCGTGACTGGGTCGTAACTGCTGCAGTGCATGACTGGGTCGTAACTTCTGCAGTGCATGACTGGGTCGTAACTGCTGCAGTGTATGACTCGTCGTAACTGCTGCAGTGCATGACTGGGTCGTAACTGCAGCAGTGTATGACTCGTCGTAACTGCTGCAGTGCATGACTGGGTCGTAACTGCTGCAGTGCATGACTGGGTCAGTAATTGCTGCAGTGCATGACTGGGTCGTAACTGCTACAGTGCATGACTGGGCCGTAACTGCTGCAGTGCATGACTGGATCAGTAATTGCTGCAGTGCATGACTGGGTCGTAACTGCTGCAGTGCATGACTGGGTCGTAACTGCTGCAGTGCATGACTGGGTCGTAACTGCTGCAGTGCATGACTGGGTCGTAACTGCTACAGTGCATGACTGGGTCGTAACTGCTGCAGTGCATGACTGGGTCGTAACTGCTGCAGTGCATGACTGGGTCGTAACTGCTGCAGTGTATGACTCGTCGTAACTGCTGCAGTGCATGACTGGGTCGTAACTGCAGCAGTGTATGACTCGTCGTAACTGCTGCAGTGCATGACTGGGCCGTAACTGCTGCAGTGCATGACTGGGTCAGTAATTGCTGCAGTGCATGACTGGGTCGTAACTGCTGCAGTGCATGACTGGGCCGTAACTGCTGCAGTGCATGACTGGGTCAGTAATTGCTGCAGTGCATGACTGGGTCGTAACTGCTACAGTGTATGACTGGGTCGTAACTGCTGCAGTACATGACTGGGTCGTAACTGCTTTAGTGCATGACTGGGTCGTAACTGCTGCAGTGCATGACTGGGTCGTAACTGCTGCAGTGCATGACTGGGTCGTGACTGCTGCAGTGTATGACTGGGTCGTAACTGCTACAGTGCATGACTGGGTCGTAACTGCTGCAGTGCATGATTGGGTCGTAACTGCTGCAGTTCATGACTGGGTCGTAACTGCTGCAGTGTATGACTGGGTCGTAACTGCTGCAGTGCATGATTGGGTCGTAACTGCTGCAGTGTATGACTGGGTCGTAACTGCTGCAGTGTATGACTGGGTCGTGACTGCTGCAGTGTATGACTGGGTCGTGACTGCTACAGTGCATGACTGGGTCGTAACTGCTGCAGTGCATGACTGGGTCGTAACTTCTGCAGTGCATGACTGGGTCGTAACTGCTGCAGTGCATGACTGGGCCGTAACTGCTGCAGTGCATGAATGGGTCGTAACTTCTGCAGTGCATGACTGGGTCGTAACTGCTGCAGTGCATGACTGGGTCCTAACTGGGTCTGCAGTGCATGATTGGGTCGTAACTGCTGCAGTGCATGATTGGGTCGTAACTGCTGCAGTGTATGACTGGGTCGTAACTGCTGCAGTGCATGATTGGGTCGTAACTGCTGCAGTTCATGACTGGGTCGTAACTGCTGCAGTGTATGACTGGGTCGTAACTGCTGCAGTGCATGATTGGGTCGTAACTGCTGCAGTGTATGACTGGGTCGTAACTGCTGCAGTGCATGATTGGGTCGTAACTGCTGCAGTGTATGACTGGGTCGTAACTGCTGCAGTGTATGACTGGGTCGTGACTGCTGCAGTGTATGACTGGGTCGTGACTGCTACAGTGCATGACTGGGTCGTAACTGCTGCAGTGCATGACTAGGTCGTAACTGCTGCAGTGCATGACTAGGTCGTAACTGCTGCAGTGCATGACTGGGTCGTAACTGCTGCAGTGCATGACTGGGTCGTAACTGCTGCAGTGCATGACTGGGTCGTAACTTCTGCAGTGCATGACTGGGTCGTAACTGCTGCAGTGCATGACTGGGTCGTAACTGCTGCAGTGCATGACTGGGTCGTAACTGCTGCAGTGCATGACTGGGTCGTAACTGGTGCATGACTGGGTCGTAACTGCTGTAGTGCATGACTGGGTCGTAACTGCTGCAGTGCATGACTGGGTCGTAACTGCTGCAGTGCATGACTGGGTCGTAACTGCTGCAGTGCATGACTGGGTCGTAACTGCTGCAGTGCATGACTGGGTCGTAACTGCTGCAGTGCATGACTGGGTCGTAACTGCTGCAGTGCATGACTGGGTCGTAACTGCTGCAGTGCATGACTGGGTCGTAACTGCTGTAGTGCATGACTGGGTCTTAACTGCTGCAGTGCATGACTGGGTCGTAACTGTTGCAGTGCATGACTGGGTCTTAACTGCTACAGTGCATGACTGGGTCGTAACTGCTGCAGTGCATGACTGGGTCTTAACTGCTATAGTGAATTTCATGAATTTCTAAATTACCGTCGCTCATTAATACTGTTAGAAACTAATTTATGTTATGGTCTTGTAAAATAATAAAACTGTATTTAATTGTTGTCGAGACTATTGTCGCTATTTCCGGGTTAATGATGACTATACTGTTTCACTGATAATAATTATTATGATGCTAATACAACAGCAATAATAATAATAATAATAATAATAATAATTTATAAAAGTAATAATAATAATAATAATAATAATAATAATAATAATAATAATAATAATAATAATTTATAAAAGTAATAATAATAATAATAATAATAATAATAATAATAATAATAATAATAATAATAATAATAATAATAATAATAATAATAATAATAATAATAATTTATAAAAGTAATAATAATAATAATAATAATAATAATAATAATAATAATAATAATAATAATAATAATAATAATAATAATAATAGTAATACCTGCAGGAAAACTATTAAGACGATGACGAGAGTGTTATAAAAGTGAACTATCCTAATTTATAGAAGTACACAATATTTCGATCACTCTTAGTGAATTTTCTCAAGTGAACAGAATATCAAAGATAAGTTTTTAATTATTTAGGAAGAAGAGGAGTGCGTCTGGTGAGGTTGGAGAGATGACTGGTGAATCAAGTGTGGTAGGGACGGTGGACCTCCTGCAGTGCTCACCTACCCAGGGAATGTCGATATTTAGTTACCCAGGTGTGTTAGCTTGACGCTTGTTTCTGTTCAGTAGGATGTGGATATGGGGGCCCAAATGCCATTAATTTCCTGGATTCACACTAGAAAGTTCAATACACGTGAGCGATGCATCGTATAACCCTACAGGTTCTTGTTTTCTTAAATGTTCTACTAATTGTCATCTGTTGCCAGTATTTCACATTAATAATACAGCTGCTTATAGAAACATTATGTACAAAGCAAATATATATAATAAACCAAGAGTTTTAAGGGACACTAATGTACAGCATGGAGAAGTAATCCGATATGTCAAAACTAAACTATACACACGAGGGAATTAAAACTGCAAATATAAAGGTCATCAGTATTTTGAATACATTAAAGAATTCATTAACATTTGTGAAAGCATTACTCACTTGCAATGAAAGATGATCCCCTTTCTATGCCACAGAGAAATCTTTTATTTGTACAAGGATATTTTGGCAAGTGGGAAATCTGAATGACAATAATTAAAAAAAGGATTTCTGGAGTAGAAAATTAATTAGGAATAATCTAGTCCTTTAGTACTGAAAATTAAACATAAAAATATAAATCAATTGGCACATCCCATGGACTGTAGTTTAACTAACCATGCAAGTCAGTGCTTTACGGTATCATGCACAAACATCACCCACTTCTCTTACATTATACAAGAAATGGTTTCAAAATTAAAATGAGGGGGAGGGGGTACTTCTGTAACATATATTTTAAGTGGTATTTTAATGCTATTCCTAATTGCAGATTTTTAAAATGAGAATGTTTTGCCCACGGGAAGGACATAACTAGGAATGTGCATATAACTGAACCTGATTTCAGGTGTTTCTGTGTGGCTAACTTAACTAACATCAACCTCACCACTCAGAATATCTTATGGTTTGAGCAAAAAAAAAACAAACACATTCGGTAAATAAAACACGTCTCCATATACAAAGAACAAGGGACAAGACACACACAGCATTTCAGACATGCATGGGTCATGCAGGTGGGAAGATATATGGGCATATAAGTCATGCACCAGCTCATTCAGTTGGGCAGGAAGAGGCACCAGCTCATTAACTAACAATTACTATCTTCCCAATCCACAACCTTCACCCAATTCCTTCCAGGATCATTAAAATAGTGTTAAATTGCAAAACTAATTTTATAAGATCTTTAAATTACCGTGTCATCCAGGAAAGCGCTCAATTTAATAATTTTCTTAAGAATTACACAAGATAAGAATGAGATAAGGGCGTGGACTTGGGTGGGTGGACATGTGGTTGTCTTACCTTCAACCTTGTTGTGAGGGATGGGCGCCAGCTGGGGTGAGGGCGCCTGGGCGTACTGGCCATACACGGGAGCAGGATACACAGCTGCAAGAGGGTGGGGTGGACACTGTCAGCCACACACACACACACACACACACACACACACACACACACACACACACACACACACACACACACACACACACACACACACACATACACACACACACATGCCATCGCTACATAATGAACACTACTGCACCAACTCTACTCTGCCCTTCACTACATCATCAGTTATATAGCTACCAATACATCAACGCCTTAATCAACACCACTACTCCCTTAATTCTTTGATTCATCAATAATGGCTGTTTTAGAAAAACATGTAATACTTAATCTGTAATAAGAAATTATATAAATCAAACAAAAATCATCCATGATCCTTAATTTACACAAGAAAAAAAATTCTCTAAAATTAAAGAATAAGAGAGTACTTAATTAATTAGTAATACAAGATCTTTTACAAAGAGTCAAAACTAATAAATATTAAATGGCACAAGGACTGAGGTCTATTGATTTATAAGCTGACACAAACACTCTGCCGCTACTTTGAAATGTTAAAATAACAAAAGCCATTTTAAAAAGAAAGGCAACATTTTTTTTACTATTTTCAATACTGCATAAAAGTCTTGCTTATCACCTTAGTGACTTTTTGTGTACATTAGAACAAAAACTTTCATTATATATACATATATATATATATATATATATATATATATATATATATATATATATATATATATATATATATATATATATATATAATATATATATATACAATGTAAGTTGTATTATAAGCCAATAATGCACCACTCTGATACAAAATTATAAAGATAGATTAATGAAAACAAGAGTGTTTATACACTTTATGCTTCTTTTAAAATCGTTACTGTCAACACTAGCTTCTGAACAAATAATATTAACATAAAGACAACACTAGACAACACTCCACATGGACAGATCACCATTAAATATTAACATTAATTAAGGTTACAAACGTAGTAATAGTAGTAGGACCATTAAAGAGAACAATCTTACTTTTTGATGAATTATATACTTGTACAACACTTGGGTGTATCTTTATTGTGGAAACTTTCACCCACCAGCGGCTTCCTCAGTCCAATACAGAGAAGAGTGGTTGATGATCAGAAGGAGTTTGAGGTAGTAAGTCCCTCAGCCTGGAGTCTGTGTGTTCGGTCCTTCATGATTGCAGGACTGAATATATGGACTCCAGGCAGAAGGACTGAACTCCTTCCGATCTTCAACCACTCTTCTCTGTACTGGACTGAGGAAGCCACTGGATGGCGAAACGTTTCCACAGGAAAGATACCCAGGTGTTGCACGAGTGTCTAATTCGTCAGCCTGTCGGTTCTCTGAACCAGTATCTACAATCTTACTCTCTACCTGTGACTCAATACTTAGACATGAGTTTAGTGCAGGTTTTAGTGTAAATTATGACATCCCAAGTCCTTTATCAATTTAACAAAAAATTTACAAACTCTGATATTTCCAGAGGAGAGGAAAACTTACATCTGTAAAGCTTAATCAATAAGTGTAATACACTACACGATACAGTGCACGCTGCCTTACTGTTTATCTCTAAGTGAAAAAAAATAATGCTTGCTTCATATATAAAGGTGAGGTTGCCACTAAAAAATTAAGTCCTCTTAAAAAAATTTACCGAATATATATATATAATATATATACATATACTGTACTATATGAAGTATTTATATACAGTACATCTATAATGCTTTTGTTTACTCTTATCTATTTACCTTTTATTTACATCTATACATTTTAACTTTTTTTTTTGCACCAGAGGAAAAGGATATTGAAAATTTTCTAGACAGTCTAGTTAATCATTTGTGTGAGTGTACATGTAGGTAAAACACACACAGTGCATTTATACACACACACGCACATGCACACTTACAGACACACAATGTGACTGTGACTGACAAGATATTAAGGACATCAGAGAGAGAGGTGACCCAGGAGTCATCACACAACACAAGATTGTCACTGGAAGGTCATATTAAACGAAACTGTTGGAAACTCATACTCTATGCTAGCAAGCTATATTGTAGCTTTCGGATATATGGATGGAGGAAGGCTATAAAAAGCTGTACATAATGTATTTTAGGCCAAAACTGGAATGTACTGTGGTTGTGTGGTGTCCACACCTAAAATAAATGTAGTGAATAAAGGATACGTCTATCAGAGAACTATACAATGGCTTCCTGAGCTATATATATATATATATATATATATATATATATAAAGTTATAATAAATCTCTGATAAACAGAGGAAAAAATAGATACACACGATAACCACACACAAGATCACAAAAAGGATATCACAATAAGAGGCAAAAATGATTAGTACCTTCAATAGGAAAAAACAAGAGAAGAGTTATATAATCAGGGAAAAGAAAGGGAAACAGGATAATAGAAAGTCTTTTTGTCAGAGTGATGGAACAATGTAATAGAATATAAAACAGGACGTAGCAAGACCAACAACCCTTGTAAATTATATAAAATATATATGATGAATTAATTACTGAAGACCGGACACCACAAATATAACTCTGCTCTTATAGCTACAAATACACACACACACACACACACACACACACAAACACACACACACACACACACACACACGCACGCACGCACGCACGCACACACACACACACACACACACACACACACACACACACAGAGTGGTAGATCAAGGGAATGGTAGATCTACAAGAGGAAGCAGAAATCGCTGTAACTATCGTGGACATTAATTTTTTTTTACACTATGCCTAATACCGAAGAAGGGACACCACGAGTTTAGCTCTGCTACTGTAGCTACATTATAGATCATCACACAAATTATCCACTTATACACACCGTCCAAGAGTGCATGTCCGTTGCTTTTGGCTTCTCATAAACTTCAGTTCTTGACTTTTTGAACGTTCTTGTTCTTCCACTAGTTTTTTGTAAGTGTGGGAATCATGACACAGCTACTTATTCTAATTTTGCTCTAACATATTGTTTACAGCTTTTTACAGAATTTTCTCATGAATATATCTCATGGCTATTTTTAATTTGGCCGGTATTGCACTCATTAATTTTTCATACTTGTTGCCGTCTCTTGTATACCATTCTACTCATCTACTACTTGTATGAGTGAAAAAAATATTTCCTAGTGTCCTTTTGCTATTTATTTATCTTGGTTTTCAATTGTGGCTTCTTGTTCTTGTTTTTCTAAAACATCTGTGATTACTTTTTAAATCCCAGCACAGTATTTCCTTTTTTTTTTATAGGGACATACAGCACATAATTGCTACATATTTCAATTTTGGTTTAAATTATGTTGTAAACAGCTATCTTTTAGCATTCTGTTGTCTATACTATATGTGTGAATGTTACTCTGAAGTCTGCCGTGTGCCATGTGCCGTGTGTCGTGTGCCGTGTGTCGTGTGCCGTGTGCCGTGTGCCGTGTGCCGTGTGAATTCCTCACCGGTGTTCTTTATTTATGTTAAGTTCTGGTGATGTTTAGCTTTATATTGCACTCAGGTTCCCTTTTCTATCACTTTCCACATTTTATCACATAATCTATATTCTTCACATGACCGGTTTTTTATTTTCCCAGTTTTCATTCCATGGCACCAAATATACATTATATTCCATCACCTATATCTAAACTTCATTTACTTGCACGAATTTACAGATTTTTTTTTATTTATCTAGCATACGAATTTTGCACTTTAATCCCAGCAAATCTTTTATAAATATATATATTATCGGCAAGTATTAATCCTTCTTAGATATACTCAGTCGGGTGACCAAGAACTGTAGCTGTTGGTCATCATATGACTAAGATCCGCGTCAGCAAATACGTGTTCTGTTTCCTGACGAATCTCGGCTAACCTAACCTTGCTAGACGCCTCTGATGGCATTTCCACACGAGGTGATTTGTGTGCGCAGTGTACACGTATATTATTACGAATAATGCTTTTGTAGGTAATTGTGCCTGTTCGTATACATAATATGCGTGATGCCTTCTGATTTGAATACCTATTTGTAATGATTTATTTGCAGCTGCAGGAGTGGAACAATGTCCATGGCGTCCCATTCTGATCCTTTAATTGTTGTATTTTTTAGCACGCTAGTCTCCCACGTGGTAGGGTGATTTAATAAGACACACACATTCACCATCATTCATTCAATTGCTGTCTTGCCAGAAATGTGCTGACAAGTGTATTTGGATGATCCTTTGAACTGCAGTATCCTCACTCCTCCTTCAGAGTGCTGGCACTATACTTTCCACCTCCAGGACTCAAGTAAGGCTAACTGGTTTCCAAGAATCCCTTCATAAATATTTCTTTGTTCACACTCCAACAGCACGTCAAGTCATAACCACTTGTCTCCACTCCGATCTAACATGCTTACACAAGCTTGTTGGATGTTCAAGCCTATAATACTCGAAACCTCCTTTACCGCTTCCCTGCAACCTTTCCTGGGACAACCCTTACTGGGACAACCCATCCTGGGGCAACTTTTTCTGGAACAACTCTTCTTGGGACAACCCATCCTGGGACAACCCATTCTGAGAGAACTCTTTCTGGGAAAACTCTTCCTGGGAGAACCCTTCCTGTGGCAACCCATCCTGGAACAACCATTTCTTGGATAACTCTTTCTGGGACAACCTTTCCTGAAACAACCCTTCCTTTGACAACCCCTCCCCCTCGTTTCTTTCACACCAGATATATATATTCTCTCTCAGTGATCTTAATTTTTTCCATCCTCTCGAAATAATCAAACATCAACAATCACTCCTCACTCTCCTGAATTAACAATTCTGTTAATCCAGCACAATTTTCTAATCTCCATTCTCTGAATTCTCTGCACAATATTTACACCCACACTTTGTTTTCATTCATATAAGTAAAATATATTATGAGAGCAAGTACTGGTCCTTGTTGGATCCCAATGACGATGTTTACCCATGAAGTGAGTTGTGTCATACTCATTTGTTATGTTTTCGTGTGTTTTGCATGTGTTTTGTGTGTGTGCTTTGTGTTTGTGTTTTGTGTGTGTGTATCATATACACTGTAATGATTTATTTGTAGCTAGAGGAGCAGAACAATGTCGGTGACGTCCTGAAGTTTAATTCAGTCAGCACACAGGATACAAGAACAATATTTCTATAGGTTGTTGCACTTGCTATTTCCTCTTGTTAAATGAGACGCTTGTGAGACATCTGGTTTCTTTATTCTGGGAACGTTTCGCCACGCATTGGACTGAAGAAGCCACTGCGTGGCGAAACGTTTCCAGAATAAAGATACCCAGATGTTGCACAATTGTCTAATTCAGCAACTTGTTGTTTTTCTAAACCGTTTATTCACAACTTCTTTTGTATCATATTACTCTCTACCAACTGGTGATTTTTTATAGGTTTCTTATAGACTTTCTTCTTCCTCAGTTTATAACCATGAATCTTCTTTCTTCCTGGTGATTGATTAAAAAAAATCCATATTTATTCGTTCATGTTTCCATAATCTTACATATGGTTTTAATTCACCGTCTATTTCTCTTTTCTGACAAGGTGGATTTAATGTAATGTTTTTAGCCTTTCTTTGCTACTATTTTCTTTTAGCTCCAGAAGTCAATTTGTAGCTTCCAACTTATTTTTTTGCTTAAGCAGTGATTACAGGGCCGAGACCACTGCTACTTATTTCAGTTTTGGTTTAACATACGTTGTGAACAATATTTTTTAAACATTCCGCTCATTCAGCACTATGCTATCTGGGAGATAAATGGTAAAAAATATCGACACGATGGAAAAATAGGCACAAATGCATTACAGTAAGTTCTCACTTAACATTGTTTCGTTATAACGTTGAGGGGAAAAAAATTGATTCCTAGCCGGGACTACTGTCTTTATGGAGTTTGCACGTTCGTTGTGATAAATGGTTGTGAAACCCGACAGCTTGAAGAATTGAGACACTTATGCAACATATGGGAATCTTTACTGAAGACAAAGATAAAGATTCCCATATGTTACATGAGTGTCTTAATTCTGCACGTTCGTTGTTGAGCTGCCTGCTGGGAGGTGGCGCTTCTTACAGTTTTCGCTTTACAGACATTTATTCTTTGATTTAACACTGTTGGAATGAGTGCTAAAGGTGCAATGTGAGCCAATGTTTACATCTATTAGCCTATGGTAAAACTGGTTTCTTTACACGTCGTTTCGCTTAAAGCTGCAGTTTCCAAGAACCTATCTACGACGTTAAGTGAGGACTTACTGCATAATGCGATCCTTTATTGACAACGTTTCGCCCACACAATGGGCTTCATCAAGTCACAAATAGATCTGTTTGTGACTTGATAAAACCCATTGTGTGGGCGAAATGTAGTCAGTAAAGAGTCGTATTACACTGCATTTGTGTCCTTTTTTCATTGTACTATCTTTGCTATCTTACTCTGCTATCTGACTAGAATTAAGTATTATGAAAGTTCTAGGATTAATTTGCCTGAAATACTTTGTATAATTATCGACTTTATTTTGTAAATACATTTATATCAAATTATATTTGTGTCATAATTATTAAAACTGTAACCAAATATATATATCTAACTACGGTAACTTCTATTTATGTTTAATAGAAAGATTACCTTTGTATTACTAAAGGCATTTTAAAGTTTGCCAGAGAAGCTTGCGAATATTTTTTTGACGATTATTTTAGAATATCTTCCAGTACAGTAAATATTGTTTTCCATAATCCATGTATACTCTTTTTTCCTTTATTTATTTATTATTATTATTTTTTTTTTTTGCATTTTGTTGTTTCTATTACAGCAGAACTATTGTTCACATTAAATTCCACCATCTGTCACCTCAGTTGCTCGACTTATCAACACCTTCGTGGAAAGATACAGTAATTTTTATTGCTTATTTTTACATAAAATTTTTGAGTCAGCAAACATACCCATGTAGTTTTTATTCCTTCTGGGCCATTATTTGACAAGTACTAATCCTTGCTGCACTCCGCTGGTCATATTGTCCCAAGAGGACATTTTACCCCTTATCAACGTCTGTTTTATCAGCTTTTCTCAAATGCATTTTCCAATATTTTCACAACTCTCGTCAACAAGACTGCCCTATACTTCAAAGGTTCTCACCCGTCATTTTTTTTTTAAGTATGAGCAGAATGTGCATCATTTCTCGTAGAAAAGGGAAAAGTATTTTTCCACAATGGGTAACCCATGTGTTGATGCCTTACAGATCGAAGGTGTCATCTTTAGTTTGTCTGTTTCTTTTCTTGTTTTTGTTAGTAGCCTCATCATTGGTTTTATTCAATAACCACCGTTTTTCAATATGTTATTTAGGGCATTAATCTGTATGTATCCAAGGTATTAGCTTTTATGCACACACGCTACAAGTTTGTGTTTAATGTCTTACACATGTAGGAAATGCTTGTGTGTGTGTAGGTGTGTGTGTGTGTGTGTGTGTGTGTGTGTGTGTGTGTGTGTGTGTGTGTGCGCGTGTGTGTGTGTGTGTGTGTGTGTGTGTGTGTGTGTGTGTGTGTGTGTGTGTGTGTGTGTGTGTGTGTGTGTGGTTGCAGGAGTTGAGTCACAGGTCCTATGCATTCCTAGTTTCAATTATCTATTTCTTATTTGTAGGTTCAGGAGCAGAGTTATGGTGGTGGTGTCCAGCCTTCAGATTTTTTTTTACCGGTAAACTATCATATGTGTTTGATAAACCTGTATGTTATACTGATGTTATACACCTGCATTATGAGGATGTGTCTTGGGCATCTGTGCTACAGGCAAGTGTGTGTGTGTGTGTGTGTGTGTGTGTGTGTGTGTGTGTGTGTGTGTGTGTGTGTGTGTGTGTGTGTGTGTATGTGTGTGTGTGTGTGTGTGTTTGTCTGTGTGTCCGAGTATGCGTGTGTGTGTGTCTGTGTGTCTGTGTATGAGTGTTTGTGTATGTGTGTGTATAGGTGTGTGTGTCTGTGTGTGTGTGTGTGTGTGTGTGTGTGTGTGTGTGTGTGTGTGTGTCTGTTTGTGTGTCGCGTAGTGTGTGCGTGGTGTGTGTGTGTGGTGTTTGTGTGTGTGTGTGTGTGTGTTTGTGTGTGTGTGTGTGCGTGTGTGTGTGTGTGTGTGTGTGTGTGTGTGTGTGTGTGTGTGTGTGTGTGTCTGTGTATGCATGTGTGTGTCTGTGTATGTATGTGTGTCTGTGTATGCGTGTGTGTGTGTGTGTGTGTCTGTGTATACGTGTATGTGTATGTCTGTGTATACGTGTGTGTGTCTGTGTATACGTTTATGTGTGTGTGTCTGTGTATGCGTGTGTGTGTGTCTGTATATGCGTGTATGTGTCTGTGTATGCGTGTGTGTCTGTGTATGCATGTGTGTGTGTGTGTGTATTTATGTGTGTCTGTATCTATGTATATGTGTCTGTGTGAGTATAGCAAATATTTAATAAACAAGAAACAGTTTTAACATTTTTAAAGTAAATTCTGCCAACATCTAAGAAGCTTTTAGTGAGGAGGTTGAGGGTGGAGTATGAATGGAAGGCGACTTGCTGATAATTCCAGCACTGAACAAGATTTTGAACAAGAGGCCACACAGGGGGTGAACACCAACCAAAATATATAGAAAGCATGCAAAAAAATACAATAATTTTGTAAGTGAACAACAAAGCCACACAAAAAGCATAGGGAAAGAATATCAAACAATTTAAATATATATGTATTACTAAGAATTATGGGAGCTGCAGCGTACTTCTCCCATTACTAAAAGATATCTGATAGCATGTCAAAAAAATTATAACTATTTTCTGAAGAATTATTAGTATTGTACTGAATTTAATACACCAATAAAAATTTTTTTGATAATATAAAAAAATCTAAACTTCTCTATACAAAAAATATACCATCAGATACCGGACAAAATCCATATCCTAAAAACAACATCGACATAAAAAAAATGATCAGGACTGCATTGTAAACATAGAAAAACTTCAAGTAGTTAAAGGAAGTACTTACCAACACCTGAGTAAGGCATGCCAGGATAGGTTGCTGAAGCTTGCAGTGTCGCTGCTTCACCATTAGGGATTGGCTGGGCTGTTGGAGTGAAGTGTCAAGGTTAGACGTACGCGCTAAACACTTCACAAGCTTTTAGCGTACTCTGAGAAATGTTAGGTGGATATTATAGAAGGTATTTTTTTTTTGTCAGCGTATGTCGTATAATGTACGGCAAAAATATTTTTCTTATACTCTGTATGAAGCTATTAATACACTGAAACACTTAACATTTGCTGACAGTCAGCGTCGTCTTCCACTGACAGCTTAATCTAAGTCTTATAAGTATCAGACAGTGATTTAAGTTTTTTTTTTTTGTCTTTCCATTTACCATTTTTTTGACACATAATATGACTAAAAAAATATGAAAATAGAGTTTTCCTCACAAGAAAATAATTTACCCTTCTTATTACTTTCCTACTTTATCGCGCTTTGAAGGCTATTGTTTAAAATAACTATCTGGCTATTACTAGCATAACAGAAAATTGTCACAAATACGAAACATCATAAACCAAATATAGCTTGTTTAGCCTCAATGAAAATCAGTTTGACAGTGAGAAGATTTGTTTGAGGGATAACTTTTTTTTTTTGTACAATATAAAGGAAGTCTGGATGTTATGCGAAGCAGTTTGGGCGCACATGTACATGTACTACCATCTTATGCTGCTTTATTATTATTTATGATAAATTTAAGATATGTCACAATAGTTGATTTCAGAAATATGTACAAATTTAAAGTGGCAAAATTGTCTGCAATATAAATTATGTAGATTCCTATATTAAAATGTACACTGTACCTAAATCGGAGTAGCACTAACTATAATGATTTATATTAATTCGATATTTGAACATTTATATTACCTAAAGAATATAAAAAAAAATATATTTAAATATATCTTGAAATGTGTTTTAAGTTATTGAAATACAATCATAAAAAAACTGATATGGTAAAACATGTATCCACATTACAAACGGAAAACCATATCAACATACGAAATGTCTAAGGAGTAAAATATGGATGAGAACAATAAAAGAAGGTTAAGAGACAAGTAAGAAAGAAGCATATGATGACATATAAGCTAACATATAATGGATGACTGGTACAAAATAGACAGTAATGCTTCCTAGCAGAAGCTAAGCCAGAGCTACACACCAGCGAGCAATTTAGACACAACCTTCGCCTAGGATGAGAATTGCAAGCATCTTATGTGTAGGAAAGACACACATTGCAAGACGAACTTTCATTGCGACGTTTTACTCTCTCTCTAGAGCTTTATCAAATGTTATTATTACTTGATAAAGCTCTACACAGAGCAAAACGTTGTCCCATTGAGAGCGTGTTCTGTAATGTGTCCCTTTTCTTCACTGTTTCGGCTGTATGCCAAGTGGATCCAAGCATCTTTTCCCCAAACAAGCTTCAGTTCTTTCACTACATATTAGTAATGTATAAGAAATCCTATCTAGCAAGGAACTAATGTTCTAATGGACAAAAAGTGGAAGAAGAGAGGGATATCAAGCTTAAAACTTCTACAGAACAAAAATCACGCAAAATCTATGCAAAAAAAAATCATTAAACTTTCAAAAGACCTATATATATATATATATATATATATATATATATATATATATATATATATATATATATATATATATATATATATATATATATATATATATATATGGCAGAATGCTGTGGTTTTTGTTCCTGCAAGTAATTACTTTAGGCTCAGCACGATTCCATGTTGATTGTTAAGTACAGTATCTATCGTTCTCAAAAAATAACTCTACTTTATAAGTGTTAAGACATGGCGACAAAAACAAGAAGAAATTTAGGATTAGAAATTAATATTGATTACAAAAATAATCTACTTAAACTGTTCATTTTAAATATCCTAAAGATATTAAGATTTGTATTTATCTCTAAATTACTTAGCATGTTGTGCACTTAAAAAAAAATTAGCAGTAAAATTACCCATGCACACAACCAAATTCCATAAACGAAAAAATATAAACAGCCTTTTTATCAAAATATAGCAATAGTAATATGATACTTTTCTTTTGCCAAGTGTTTGTGCATTACTGTACTATAAATTACATCGAAAGGCTTCTGTATTTTGAAGTACAGTATGTTAATTAAATGGTACATGTGTGTGTGTGTGTGTGTGTGTGTGTGTGTGTGTGTGTGTGTGTGTGTGTGCATACACTGGCATACATTAATGCTCATGCTCAAACGTATGCAGCTCATTTATGCATGTATGCATGCATGATTACACATTTGTAATTACCTATTCGTACCTACAATAATAATAATAATAATAATAATAATAATAATAATAATGTAGTATATGAAGCGCTAAACACACATAGGTCATTCAGCGTAAGGAACAGTAGAGGCTTCATCCTCAGTTCCATAATCCTTCTTCAGTTGTACTCGTCTGTTCGTAGCTACTGTAGCAGAGTCGAATTAGTGTCATGTCTTCAGTGTTTGTAGGTACAATAGTTCATTGTGTCATGTCTTCAGTGTTTGTAGGTACAATAGTTGGTTGTGTCATGTCTTCAGTGTTTGTAGGTACAATAGTTCATTGTGTCATGTCTTCAGTGTTTGTAGGTACAATAGTTCATTGTGTCATGTCTTCAGTGTTTGTAGATACAATAGTTCGTTGTGTCATGTCTTCAGTGTTTGTAGGTACAATAGTTGGTTGTGTCATGTCTTCAGTGTTTGTAGGTACAATAGTTGGTTGTGTCATATCTTCAGTATTTGTAGGTACAATAGTTCATTGTGTCATGTCTTCAGTGTTTGTAGGTACAATAGTTGGTTGTATCATGTCTTCAGTATTTGTAGGTACAATAGTTCATTGTGTCATGTCTTCAGTGTTTGTAGGTACAATAGTTGGTTGTGTCATGTCTTCAGTATTTGTATGTATAATAGTTGGTTGTGTCATGTCTTCAGTGTTTGTAGATACAAAAGTTCATTGCGTCATGTCTTCAGTGTTTGTAGGTACAATAGTTGGTTGTGTCATATCTTCAGTGTTTGTAGGTACAATAGTTGGTTGTGTCATGTCTTCAGTGTTTGTAGGTACAGTAGTTCATTGTGTCATGTCTTCAGTGTTTGTAGGTACAGTAGTTGGTTATGTCATGTCTTCATTGTTTGTAGGTACAATAGTTGGTTGTGTCATGTCTTCAGTGTTTGTAGGTACAATAGTTCATTGTGTCATATCTTGTGTTTATAGGTACAATAGTTGGTTGTGTCATGTCTTCATTGTTTGTAGATACAATCGTTCATTGTGTCATGTCTTCAGTGTTTGTAGGTACAATAGTTGGTTATGTCATGTCTTCAGTGTTTGTAGGTACAATAGTTGGTTGTGTCATGTCTTCAGTGTTTGTAGGTACAATAGTTGGTTGTGTCATGTCTTCAGTGTTTGTAGGTACAATAGTTGGTTGTGTCATGTCTTCAGTGTTTGTAGGTACAATAGTTGGTTGTGTCATGTCTTCAGTGTCTGTAGATACAATAGTTCGTTGTGTCATGTCTTCAGTGTTTGTAGGTACAATAGTTGGTTGTGTCATATCTTCAGTGTTTGTAGGTACAATAGTTGGTTAAGTCATGTCTTCAGTGTTTGTAGGTACAATAGTTGGTTGTGTCATGTCTTCAGTGTTTGTAGGTACAATAGTTGGTTGTGTCATATCTTCAGTGTTTGTAGGTACAATAGTTGGTTAAGTCATGTCTTCAGTGTTTGTAGGTACAATAGTTCGTTGTGTCATGTCTTCAGTGTTATAGGTATAATAGTTCGTTGTGTCATGTCTTCAGTGTTTGTAGGTATAATGGTTGTGTCATGTCTTCAGTGTTTGTAGGTATAATGGTTGTGTCATGTCTTCAGTGTTTGTAGGTACAATAGAGTTCATTGTGTCCTGTCCTCAGTATTAAGTCCAGTAAAGTGTGCAGTGATGCGTTTCACGAGTGCAAATGATTTCGTATCGCAATTACTGTGCTTAACTTTGTTTACAGGAGTAGAGTTAGTGTTTATAAGAGAAGAGTTGCTGTTTATAGGAGTAGAGATATTGTTTTGGTGTCGCTGCTTCAAGTGTGGATTCTGTCATTAAACTGTATATGCCTCCCAAGGACTTTAGCGCACAGGAACACCTCTTGAACCCATTCTAGTGGTTGTAGCACTCATTGGCGTCCTCTTAAATTCTATTCCAATGGTTGTAGCATGAACTACCTCTTTCCTGGATCCCATTCAAGTGGTAGAAGCATGTGCTACATCCTTCTTGGATCCCATTCCACTGGTGTAGCACACACTACCTTCCTCTTAGATCCCATAACCTAATAATCCTTCCTCACTTCAAAATTATAGTCTCTTATTTTTCCCTGTTGTTTCTGCCAAGAAACCATCTTTTATCTATGTTATCATTCTTTAATGATTTTATTCATGATCTTCTCTCTTGTGAACTAACAAGAACATTATGTTTTTCATCATTCTTGGTCGGCGCGTCACATCTTTGGCAGCCATTTTGTTGCACGTTTTTGGACTTTAACTATGTAATCCACTTGTTATTTTTGCTTTGGTAGGTTATCAAAAGCAGATAATTAAACGTCGCAATTATCATTCATATTCACGATCTGCATTTGGACAGAATCATGATTCAGTGTGTCTTCGTCCTCATCTTCGTGTTTGTTTCCTCTCGAGTTGATTTTTTTGCTGTCGTTTGTTTGTGGATTTGTCGAATTACTTGCATAAAATACTTCAGTCTGAACTGAACCATTCAGCTATATTGGTATTTTTATGCTCCCACCTGGAGTTCCCGCTAGTCCCTACTTATGTCAGCCACACTGGCTCTTTATCAGCGCAAGAATTGAATTTAAACAATGTTTGTTAATATTTCAAGGTATTAAGTTCCAAAGTATTTTACTGATGTGCTTGTTATTTTTACATCAGACTCTGGAATGTTTCTGAGCCTCGTACTCAAAACCCTACGCTAAACCCTAGGATTATACAGCGCATGTGTGGGGGGGGAGATAGAAGGTATTCAGGCTCAATTCAGGAAGCCGGAGCATAGATTCAATTCCCTAGATCAAGAGCCCCTTACCAGCATCAAGGAACCTCCCTTGAGGGGCCAGACTGTATAAGAGGTTACCAGTATTTAAGTCATGAATCTGTTTATGCTTTCAAGTCTCGGTTGAAGACGTTTCTTTTTTAGAGTTGATGTTTCTGGTGATGGTATTCTCATTCTTCAATATAAACTTTAGCATTTTTTTTTATTGTACAATATTTGTAATTTGATGTGAGACAGTGTGTGTGAATTTTTCAAAAGAACTGGCACTCAGAAATTATAAAATCCCAATAATAATAATTATTATAATTACTTTAAAAATTAAAATAGATGCAGTCTGCCATCTGTTTCTTTTCTGTACAAATTCTGTGAGAGTTGTATATAGCAGTGGTTTAGTAGATTTTGGAATAACACACAGTGTATGCAGTTTTTAAACACGTCTCTCCTTATATCTGAAGGCAACTGTGAAGTCTGGCAGATAAGAGAGTTTATTTCTCATTAATTTACTTGTATGATCCGGAGACAATATTTTTGTCCATAAGTGCCCCTAGGTGCCTCTTTCTGCCTCTTCTATATTTTATTTCTTATAATATGCAGGTGGTATGCTATCTTTTTTTTTTTGTCATTTTTATTACTTGACATTTGTCGACAATAAATTCCACCACCTGTCTGTCGATGTATTTAATAACTTTTGCCAGTTTTATTTTGAAGGGATTTATTGTACACTCACATAATTTTTATCTCCTCTGGCAAGACTTATAAAATCAAAATCAAGCTCTTTATTAATTATGATTTCTGATTTTCGTAAAGGGAATAACTACCCAAATGAATCTCAAAATTATAACTTACTGAATTCAAACAAAAACTTTTTTTTTTCGGTGCTTAATGTTGTTCCTTAAACAAAATATCTGATGTCACTCTCTTATTGTCATTAAACTTTTACATCTGTGTCATAAATTTCACCATCTTCCTTATTTTTTTATTTTTAATACCTGTGATCATTATATCATTTTTTTATTGTCTTTTTAACCCTTTTCAAAATGAAATGAAGTTTAGTATATATTGCACTTACAAATATTATCCAGTAACTATTATTATTGCCATTATTATTAGTCCAAAATGCTATGCATAACTACGGATTTTTTCTCTCCCAGTTTACCCTGTGTGTGAGCGAGAGATAGTGCACTGTCTACCCTGTGTGTGAGCGAGAGATAATGTACTGTCTACCCTGTGTGTGAGCGAGAGATAATGTACTGTCTACCCTGTGTGTGAGCGAGAGATAATGTACTGTCTACCCTGTGTGTGAGCGAGAGATAATGTACTGTCTACCCTGTGTGTGAGCGAGAGATAATGTACTGTCTACCCTGTGTGTGAGCGAGAGATAATGAGATAATGTACTGTCTACCCTGTGTGTGAGCGAGAGATAATGTACTGTCTACCCTGTGTGTGAGCGAGAGATAATGTACTGTCTACCCTGTGTGTGAGCGAGAGATAATGTACTGTCTACCCTGTGTGTGAGCGAGAGATAATGTACTGTCTACCCTGTGTGTGAGCGAGAGATAATGTTCTGTCTACCCTGTGTGTGAGCGAGAGATAATGTACTGTCTACCCTGTGTGTGAGCGAGAGATAATGTACTGTCTACCCTGTGTGTGAGCGAGAGATAATGTACTGTCTACCCTGTGTGTGAGCGAGAGATAATGTACTGTCTACCCTGTGTGTGAGAGAGAGATAATGTACTGTGTGTGAGCGAGAGATAATGTACTATCTACCCTGTGTGTGAGCGAGAGATAATGTACTGTCTACCCTGTGTGTGAGCGAGAGATAATGTACTGTCTACCCTGTGTGTGAGCGAGAGATAATGTACTGTCTACCCTGTGTGTGAGCGAGAGATAATGTACTGTCTACCCTGTGTGTGAGCGAGAGATAATGTACTGCTACCCTGTGTGTGAGCGAGAGATAATGTACTGTCTACCCTGTGTGTGAGTGAGAGATAATGTACTGTCTAGTGTGTGAGATAATGTACTGTCTACCCTGTGTGTGAGCGAGAGATAATGTACTGTCTACCCTGTGTGTGAGCGAGAGATAATGTACTGTCTACCCTGTGTGTGAGCGAGAGATGAGCGAGAGATAATGTACTGTCTACCCTGTGTGTGAGCGAGAGATAATGTACTGTCTACCCTGTGTGTGAGCGAGAGATAATGTACTGTCTACCCTGTGTGTGAGCGAGAGATAATGTACTGTCTACCCTGTGTGTGAGCGAGAGATAATGTACTGTCTACCCTGTGTGTGAGCGAGAGATAATGTACTGTCTACCCTGTGTGTGAGCGAGAGATAATGTACTGTCTACCCTGTGTGTGAGCGAGAGATAATGTACTGTCTACCCTGTGTGTGAGCGAGAGATAATGTACTGTCTACCCTGTGTGTGAGCGAGAGATAATGTACTGTCTACCCTGTGTGTGAGCGAGAGATAATGTACTGTCTACCCTGTGTGTGAGCGAGAGATAATGTACTGTCTACCCTGTGTGTGAGCGAGAGATAATGTACTGTCTACCCTGTGTGTGAGCGAGAGATAATGTACTGTCTACCCTGTGTGTGAGCGAGAGATAATGTACTGTCTACCCTGTGTGTGATCGAGAGATAATGTACTGTCTACCCTGTGTGTGAGCGAGAGATAATGTACTGTCTACCCTGTGTGTGAGCGAAAGATAATGTGCTGTCTGTCTAATGTACTGTCTACCCTGTGTGTGAGCGAGAGATAATGTACTGTCTACCCTGTGTGTGAGCGAGAGATAATGTACTGTCTACCCTGTGTGTGAGCGAGAGATAATGTACTGTCTACCCTGTGTGTGAGCGAGAGATAATGTACTGTCTACCCTGTGTGTGAGCGAGAGATAATGTACTGTCTACCCTGTGTGTGAGCGAGAGATAATGTACTGTCTACCCTGTGTGTGAGCGAGAGATAATGTACTGTCTACCCTGTGTGTGAGCGAGAGATAATGTACTGTCTACCCTGTGTGTGAGCGAGAGATAATGTACTGTCTACCCTGTGTGTGAGCGAGAGATGAGCGAGAGATAATGTACTGTCTACCCTGTGTGTGAGCGAGAGATAATGTACTGTCTACCCTGTGTGTGAGCGAGAGATAATGTACTGTCTACCCTGTGTGTGAGCGAGAGATAATGTACTGTCTACCCTGTGTGTGAGCGAGAGATAATGTACTGTCTACCCTGTGTGTGAGCGAGAGATAATGTACTGTCTACCCTGTGTGTGAGCGAGAGATAATGTACTGTCTACCCTGTGTGTGAGCGAGAGATAATGTACTGTCTACCCTGTGTGTGAGCGAGAGATAATGTACTGTCTACCCTGTGTGTGAGCGAGAGATAATGTACTGTCTACCCTGTGTGTGAGCGAGAGATAATGTACTGTCTACCCTGTGTGTGAGCGAGAGATAATGTACTGTCTACCCTGTGTGTGAGCGAGAGATAATGTACTGTCTACCCTGTGTGTGAGCGAGAGATAATGTACTGTCTACCCTGTGTGTGAGCGAGAGATAATGTACTGTCTACCCTGTGTGTGAGCCTGTCTACCCTGTGTGTGAGAGCGATATAATGTACTGTCTACCCTGTGTGTGAGCGAGAGATAATGTACTGTCTACCCTGTGTGTGAGCGAGAGATAATGTACCTACCCTGTGTGTGAGCGAGAGATAATGTACTGTCTACCCTGTGTGTGAGCGAGAGATAATGTACTGTCTACCCTGTGTGTGAGCGAGAGATAATGTACTGTCTACCCTGTGTGTGAGCGAGAGATAATGTTCTGTCTACCCTGTGTGCGTGAGCGAGAGATAATGTACTGTCTACCCTGTGTGTGAGCGAGAGATAATGTACTGTCTACCCTGTGTGTGAGCGAGAGATAATGTACTGTCTACCCTGTGTGTGAGCGAGAGATAATGTACTGTCTACCCTGTGTGTGAGCGAGAGATAATGTACTGTCTACCCTGTGTGTGAGCGAGAGATAATGTACTGTCTACCCTGTGTGTGAGCGAGAGATAATGTACTGTCTACCCTGTGTGTGAGCGAGAGATAATGTACTGTCTACCCTGTGTGTGAGCGAGAGATAATGTACTGTCTACCCTGTGTGTGAGCGAGAGATAATGTACTGTCTACCCTGTGTGTGAGCGAGAGATAATGTACTGTCTACCCTGTGTGTGAGCGAGAGATAATGTACTGTCTACCCTGTGTGTGAGCGAGAGATAATGTACTGTCTACCCTGTGTGTGAGCGAGTGTGTGAGCGATAATGTACTGTCTACCCTGTGTGTGAGCGAGAGATAATGTACTGTCTACCCTGTGTGTGAGCGAGAGATAATGTACTGTCTACCCTGTGTGTGAGCGAGAGATAATGTACTGTCTACCCTGTGTGTGAGCGAGAGATAATGTACTGTCTACCCTGTGTGTGAGCGAGAGATAATGTACTGTCTACCCTGTGTGTGAGCGAGAGATAATGTACTGTCTACCCTGTGTGTGAGCGAGAGATAATGTACTGTCTACCCTGTGTGTGAGCGAGAGATAATGTACTGTCTACCCTGTGTGTGAGCGAGAGATAATGTACTGTCTACCCTGTGTGTGAGCGAGAGATAACGTACTGTCTACCCTGTGTGTGAGCGAGAGATAACGTACTGTCTACCCTGAGTGTGAGCGAGAGATAACGTACTGTCTACCCTGTGTGTGAGCGAGAGATAACGTACTGTCTACCCTGTGTGTGAGCGAGAGATAATGTACTCGTTATTACTTACGTAGTTTCAAAGCCACATAGTAAAGCCACTCAGAGCCAAACCTTCCTTTAAGAAATATCTTAAACTGTACACAATTGTCTTATCTAACAGAGGAAGAACCACCTCTTGTGTGGTCAGTGGTTGGTTGTGAAGGACCTGCGTCTGGTCATCGGCAAGTTGAAACTGTCTGCGGTGTTTCCCTGCTCCTTCTGTCCCTGTTCACCTAACAGTAATTAGATATGTTTCTGGGTGTTAGCCGAATACTTGCTGTCGTCCCTGGAGGAAGAGGACAGAGGGTCTTTCTAGAAATAAGTTACAATACTTGGCTTTCTTGGGTTATCCTGTGTTGATTATTAATCATCCAAATAAAATTCTTTCTTTTTTTGGATCCAATTTTAGCAGTCAACCACTGTTTCTAAAGAGGTGTATTTTAATATTCTTTTTTAATACATATTTCTTTTTCTCAGTATGCAAGTGAATGAGTGCGTGTGTGCGTGTGCCTCTGTATGTTTTCTTCAGAACTTGTCTTAACTTACAATTAAATAAGCTTACAGCTCACGAACTAGGTATCTGATCCACTCTACATTTTTCCTGTCCTATTTTCTTTGAAAATATTCCAGTCTCTGTTTCTCAGGAATCAACAAGCTATGTCACAATTCAAAAATAATATATTAGGCCGAGCTTTCAAAAACAAAAGAGGGAGAAAAAAAAGTCAATCTTGGCAATGCATCTGTATATAGCAGGCTAGTAACATATGTATAGAGATACTGTTGGTGGAAAGTTTTTAGAAAAGTTCTTACGTGCAGCAAAGGTTTGAGGGAGGCCATTGGCAAACACAGCCCCCTCGCTCCCACCTGGCTGGCTATTGGGCCCTGGCTGAGGAGCTATATTGAAATTCTGCATCGTAGGGGAAGGCATGGAGGGCAAGGCGCCGTTTACTGGCTGAGCTTGACTGGCACCTGGGGAGACATTGCAACACTTATGAGGCGCAAAGTAGGTGGTACAATGTCCGCCAGGGGCAGAGTGCGCCTGTTGGATACAGCCACCTGGGGTAGGGAACAACCTGTGGTTGGGACCAGTCTGGGAAATGCAAGGCACCAGGTGGTGGACAGAGCCACCTAAGTCAGGGCTCGATGGATATGGAATCCACTTAGAGCTGAGAGAGAGCCAAAGTCACAATTAAACAAATACCTGGTATCCCATTTAATTCTAGGGGAGAATTGCTTATATATTCAGCATTGAACTTCAATATATTGAAGTTGATACATTTCTTACAACCAGATGATTGCAACTGCTATTTCCCTTTCTATTAACTTTAAAAAAGTTGTTCTGTATTCATGAGAGTTTAATCTCAATATTACTATGCTTAAAACTATCTTCTGAAAATTAAACACTCAAAACTCATTAAATGATAAACTCAATTCAATAATAACTAACAGGGCCAATGATATACCAGCTAAAGCAAGTATAGCAAGAGACACTAAGTGCCAAACAAATCTTTACCATCTTTTGCTCTAAGTAGAGATTCATCAAGTCATTTTGCTCTACTTAGAGCAAAATGTTGTCTGTACATCAAGGTTTGCTCTGTACATAGTGTCCCTTTTTTAACCACAGATCACAGAGGTCTGTGCATTAGATTTCTATTTAGCCTACAAGTGCAAGAAAAGGGGTCCTATGCTGTCAACAGTTATGTTCACCCACATACCTATGGCCCATTTAATCCTGAAATTAATGCACAGATTTAGTTAAAAGAACTGAATGGTTAGTAAGCATCCTGTCAAAGGAAAATGGCTTTGGGGGAAAGAGAAAACAAAATGCTAAAGTTAAAAGTAGTGAGATTACAGCAGTCACTTTGACAGGACGTTGCACCCCCAGACATCTCACAAGAGAAAGAAAGTGTCAGTAAATAGTATACTGAATTCTTGAGTCAATGGCATTCTTTATCAAGTAGGATTCTCTAACCTGAGATCAAAAGCCTCTTCTAAAACTCTTCTAATTAATGTAATACAAGTATGGTTGTTAAACTTGCGTAAAAACAAGTCTAGAGGTGTAATGCTTTAATAAGAAAGCAGCATACTGATATCAACACTTTCTTTTGTTAACATAAACAGACAATTACAAACACAATTATAGCACTGGAACTTTGCAACACTAACAACACCGAAGTTGCGATGAACATTTAAACGGCGTTAACTAAGTACTGTAATTTATTCAAACAAAATACGTAAATAATTACAAAATTTAATGCCTAGTGTCCAAACATATACAACTTTTATAAGTATGTTGATGTGAACCTGATCTGACACAAACTTTGCAAACGCCGTCTGGACTAACAATCAAGATGAGAATCACAAAGGTGCCACAAACATTGTAAAGGCGTCAGTACACAAAGAAACAGACTAGGAGGACAAGGAAGGTTTAGATGATTGAACGTGGATTTTAGGAGAAAGCCAAGTTTAAAATGAACGAACAAGGATCTGCATTTATTTACTCAACTGATAAGTATAATTTAATATTTTTTTTTGATATATACAACAATACTTTATGCTTTTTTTTCATCGAGGCTAACCTATAAGATATGCCTATTTCAGCAAAAAATATACAAAATTATGGGAATTCATAGCTTAATAAAAGTCACGAGTATCAAAAATTTCAGAAAGAATACTTTCGAAGCTCAATCTTACTTCTGACCTAAGGAATTTAATCAGGAATCTCTATTCTTCCACACAATTTTGATCCTGCAAAGTTCATGACCCAGCATTATCTCCTACCAACCAAATATGTATAAATGTGATGATGGGGTGAGCTTAGTCCAATATAACTTAGTCATTTCCAGATACTACTCTAAAGCAATGTAAGCAGAGCCCGAATTCTTAGAGTTTATGCAACATGGAGATAAGGTTAAGACAACTGTGAATGGCAGTTGGTTGTCTCTGAAAGCAAAACAATGGAGAAAGGAACCAACCAACTGACAATCAGAGTTGAACATAATGATGAGGAACAGTGTGTGCATCTTTAAACAACACTTGAGAAATTCACAGAGACAGACAGACAGCAAACCCTCACTAAAAACGATGTTTCGCTCAGTGAGAACATTTTTATCGAGTAACTTCATCAAGTCGCAGTGCGAAACGTCATTTTTAACAAATTCTCGCTTTGCCCGTGTCTCTGAATTGCTGTGTGTCAGGTTTCTGCCAATCTTCCAACAATGTTATAGAATTCGGGCGCACAATCATTAGCTAAACTAGGGGGTCGTCTGGGGACTCATTCTCTACTAACTTACCAACTTTTGAACTCTGTAAGTCCCACACCAGTGGCACAGATGCTGCAAAGATGGAATGATGTCTGTTAGCGTCGGTAATGTATGACCTGTCTTGAAGGTCTATGATGTCAGTTGAGCTTGATACTACTGATGTTTGTAGATAATGAAAAATAACAAAAAAAAATGTTTGAGCTTTAATTATAACTTACAACTTACGCATAAAATGAATGATGTCAGTAGTGTAATGCGAAGATCTTAATGATTTGGGCATTATAGCTAATATTTCCATGAACTTATAACCAATGGTTATGAAGTACATTTCCTACCATGACAGTGAAGTACTAAGCTCTTCTATAGTTAAGTTATTTACCATTATTTCATGTTTATATCCCGGTTAAATGATACAGTACAGGCCGGATTAAGAGTGACTTACTGCCCGGTGACTCCCAACCCTTTTCTTTAATCCGGCGCTCGTACAGTGAATCATGTGGGAAAAAATGGCTTAACTTTGGGTAAAATAATTAATCACTGGTTTCAATAATTGTTCAATTATTTTAAAATTACTGCTACTAACTTTGAAAAATGTAGAAAAAACTACGTGGTATAAAATTCTAATATGCTAGAATTCAGTAGCATAAAAATTTTTTTTTTTTTTTTGTCATTCAAATCAGTGACGAATACAAAAGAAAAGTAGTATTTTTTTCCAAAAGTATCTGTGATATATCCCACTGCTTAATAATATCAACACACACACATCTATCTCTATATCAAAGGGTGTAATATGAGATATTTCTAATCATATTTTCTAATCACTGAAGACAGATGGATCTGAGGAACCAAGGCTAGGCTAGACCACATCATCATACACAGTGTGACTCATGATTAGCATTCATTATGCAAGGACCTCCCCTCAAGAGCGGTGCCTTGATGCCTGCCAGGGGCTCTTGATCCAAGGGAACGTACCTAACCTCCCCCTTCCTTAAATCCAACTTAACTACCTTCCCCATTCTTTATGCGGTGTATAATCCATGTGCTCTTAGCGCTTCCCGATGATTACTTGTATATATTTTGTAAAAAAAAAAAAAAAATATTGCTCTCAAGTTAAGAGTCACATAAGAGTATGAAGTAAAGAGCTACACCTCTTATTAGTCTCTTATCTTACCAGACACACTATGTATCTCAGAAATATTAAATACTGACAAGTATGTTAGTAAGAGACAATACGCGGTTTGTGGCAAAACATTAAGAGGACGTTTCGTCCTCCCTGGACTTTATCAATTCTCACAGAATATATAGTGCTAGTCACGGCATTATGCCGCCACTCCCCCTCACACGTACCAAAACACAAACACATACCACGAAAGATGTAATATATATATTTGCACACTTACTGAGGTTTAAATACTTGGTGCAGCGTCCTTTACGCTTAATTACGTCCCTCAGCAATGTAGGAAGAGTCTCACACAAATTCTTGAAGGTTTGGGGAGGTATATTATTTCATGCCTCATGTAGAGCAGCCTCCAGCTGCAGGATGGAACTGATATCCTTGCCCAGTAAACTTTGTTTCACTATTTTCCAGAAGTTCTCAGTAGGGTTTAGGTCTGGGGAATTACCTGGCCAGTCATTACAGAACCTCACCTCACAGTCCTTAAGCCACTGAACTTCAGATTTGGTGGTATGGCACGGTGCATCGTCCTTCATAAACACCGTAGCCCCACACTTGTCAAACGCCTCAGGTAAATTGTCACACAATAACTCCGGATAATTATACTGGTTCATATACTGGTTTTTGTGAAGCACAATGAGTTCACCAACACTGTGAGCACTGAAACACCCCCAAACCATGAGCAAGTCTGGGTTTTTGGTGGTCCCACAGGTGTAGCCTGGATCTAGCAGGTCACTATCTCTGGGCCGGTTCATGTCCCTCACGGTTACAGGTGACAGTGAAAGTTGCTTCATCACTCCAAAGTACTTCAGATCACTGTTGAGGATTCCAGTGAAGATATTTCTTTGCATAATCCAGCTTAAGTTTCTTCTGTGGCTTGGAGAGGATCGGTTTCTTAACCTGGCGGTGACTACTGTAGCCCAGTTCTGACACACGTCTGTTAACAGTTCTTACAGACACCTGAGAAAAGATGTGGGTTCTTGTCTTTCAGTTCTCTAGCAGTTATCTTAGGTGTACTCTCTAACTGTTTCTTTAACACAGATGTCTTCTTCGAGGGGCCAGGCCGAGGTTTGGCAGACGGTAACTCAACACCGCCACCAGCCTTGAAACACTGCACCCAGTCTCTCACTGAACGCTCACACACACCAACATTCTCCACTATTTCTTTTGTCTGGTGCCCAGCTTTGTGAAGCCCTATGATTTGAACTATAGTTTCAGGTGTTAAAGACTTCCTTTTACCCATAATCAAACATGTATAGCCCAAAAACTAAAGGAAACACCGGGCAAAAGATGGGGTGGATGAGAGACAAAAGCGCAACACTTCCTCTCACCATGGCAGCCACGTGAGCACTGAGGAGTCACTGTGGAGTGTGGCGGCAGGACGTGACGTCGTGCTAACGGCTGCTACCCGGCATAATGCGCTGACGAAAAAAGACCCCCTTATATGGTAAGCCTTTGATTCTCGTCACGGCATTATGCCGGGGTGCTCACCCGGCATATTGCACTGTGTGTATGTATATATGTATATATATATATATATATATATATATATATATATATATATATATATATATATATATATATACACACACACACACACATTAAATTAACAGGTGGACAAAAATCGTCTCAATAAAATGGCCGTAAACCGTTTATTGAGACTCATGAATATACAAGACAACTTAGTTGTTAATTATTAGTTGATGGAACTAGTCACAAAAGATGGGATCTTTTTTTCTTCCATAATACAATACACATTACAGGAAGGAAGGGCGAGGACTTCTTAATGTATGTACGCCACTAATACTCGCGTGTGTGTGCGTACTCACCTAATTGTGGCTGCAGGGGTCGAGACTCACCTCCTGGTTCCGCCTCTTCACTGATTGCTACTAGGTCCTCTCTCTCTGCTTCTTGAGGTTTATCATACCTCGTCTTAAAGCTATGTATGGTTCCTGCCTCCACTACATAACTTGCTAGGCTGTTCCACTTCCTGACGACTCTGTGACTGAAGAAATACTTCCAAATATCCCTGTGACTCGTCTGAGTCTTCAGCTTCCAATTGCGACCCCTTGTTTCTGTGTTCCCTCTCTGGAACATCCTGTCTCTGTCCACCTTGCCTATTTCACGCAGTATTTTGTATGTTGTTATCATGTCCCCCCTGACCCTCCTATCCTCCAGTGTCGTCAGTCCGATTTTCCTCAACCTTTCTTCATAGGACATTATCCTCAGCTCTGGAACTAGCCTTGTTGCAAACCTTTGTACTTTCTCTAATTTCTTGACGTGCTTGACCAGGTTTGGGTTCCAAACTGGTGCTGCATACTCCTGTATGGGCCTGACGTACACAGTGTACAGTGTCTTGAACGATTCTTTACTAAGGTATCGGAACGCTATTCTCAGGTTTGCCAGGCTCCCATATGCTGCAGCCGTTATCTGGTTGATGTGTGCCTCCGGAGACATGCTCGGTGTTATGGTCACCCCAAGATCTCTCTCCTTGAGTGAGGTTTGCAGCCTTTGTCCACCTAGCCTATACTCTGTCTGCGGTCTTCTTTGCCCTTCCCCAATCTTCATGACTTTGTATTTGGCAGGGCTGAGATCGAGAAGTCAGTTGTTGGACCACGTGTCCAGCCTATCCAGGTCTCTTTATAGTCCTGCCTGATCCTCATCCGATTTAATCCTTCTCATTAGCTTCACATCATCTGCGAACAGGGACACTTCTGAGTCTATCCTTTCCACCATGTCATTCACATATATTAAAAATAGCACTGGTCCTTGGACTGATCCCTGTGGTACCCAGCTCGTCACAGGAGCCCACTGTGATACCTCATAACGTATCATGACCCGTTGTTGCCTCCCTGTCAGGTATTCTCTGATCCATTGCAGTGCCCTTCCTGTCAGACGTGCCTGATCCTCCAGCTTCTGCACTAATCTCCTGTGAGGAACTGTGTCGAAGGCCTTCCTGCAGTCCAGGAAAATGCAATCAACCCACCCCTCTCTCTCGTTTCTTACTTCTGTTACCTTGTCATAAAACTCCAGAAGGTTTGTGACACAGGATTTGCCTTCCATGAATCCGTGCTGGTTGTTGTTTATAATCGTGTTTCGTTCCAGGAGCTCCTTCACTCTCCTGATAATCTTCTCCATGACTTTGCATACTATTCACGTCAGAGTTACTGGTCTGTAGTTTAGTGCCTCGTTTCTGTCTCCTTTCTTAAATATGGGGACTACATTTCCCATCTTCCATACCTCAGGTAGTTGCCCAGTTTCAAGGGATGTATTGAAGATTGTGGTTAGTGGCACACTCAGCAGGCCTACTCCTTCTCTAAGGACCCATGGGGAGATGATGTCCAGACTCCTCGCATACCTTGTGATCGTTACTTGTGAGTTCCCCACCTTCTTTCCTCAGCCTGATTACCTGGTCTTTGACTGTTGTCTTCCTCCTGATGTGGCTGTACAGCAGTTTCGGGTCTGACTTGACTTTCGATGCTATGTTATTTTGATACTGTTGCTGGGCTTCCCTTCTTACCTGTGCATACTCGTTTCTGGCGGCTCTTCGACTAATCTCCTTATTTTCCTGTGTTCTTTGCCTTCTGTACTTTTTTCCATGCTCTATTGCACTTGGTTTTTGCCTCCTTACACCGTCGGGTAAACCAGGGGCTCGTTCTGGTCTTTCCAGTATTTCTGTTACCATTGGGAACAAACCTTTCCTCTACCTCCTTACATTTTGTTGTTACGAATTCCATCATTTCATTTACCGACTTTCCTACAAGTTCTCTGTCCCACTGAACCTCTTGCAGGGAGTTCCTCAAACCTATGTAGTCCTCCCGTTTATAGTGTGGCTTTTCCCGTTTGTCTCCTGTTACCCTCTCCACTTATAGCTCTACTATGTATTCAAAGCACAGAACCACGTGGTCACTAGCTCCTAGGGGTCTCTCATATATGATGTCCTCAATGTCTGAACTGCTCAGGGTGAACACAAGGTCCAGTGTTGCTGGTTCATTCTTCCCTCTCTCTCTCTGGTAGTATCCTTAACATGTTGATGCATGAGGTTTTCCAGTGCCACATCCATCATCTTGGCTCTCCATGTTTCGGGACCCCCGTGTGGTTCCAGGTTTTCCCAATTGATCTCTCTGTGATTGAAATCGCCCATAACCAGTAATTTTGCTCTGCTTGAGTGAGCTCTTTTTGCCACCTCAATCAGTGTGTCCACCATTGCTCTGTTACTCTCTTCGTATTCCTCTCTTGGCCTCCTGCAGTTCAGTGGTGGATTATACATCACTGCAATAACTACTTTGTGCTTCCCAGACTGAAGTGTACCTGCTATGTATTTCTTCCTCCAATCTCGTCCATGCCTCCCATTTTCTCAAATTTTCATTGGTGTTTTACGAGCAGTGTTATCCCTCCTTCCCCTCTGCTCCTTCTGTCTTTCCTCAGGATCTGATATCCTGGTGGGAAGACTGCATCTGTTATTGTCTCAATGAGTTTTGTTTCTGTGAATGCTATGTCTGGGGACTTCTCATTGATTCTTTCATGCCACTCCTCATATTTGTTCGTTATGCCATCAGAATTCATGTACCAAACCTTCAACTTCTGTTCCAAAACTGTGGTCCTGGGAGGATATTGGGTGAGGAGAGCAGGAGCCCTGGCTGGGGCCTATGGGGGGTTGTGGAGGGGGTAGAGTTCCCATAGGGGGTTGCTGTAGGGTTGGGGTTTGTGGTGTGGGGGGTGGGGACAGAGGGATCGGTGTGTGACTGGTGGCTTAGATTGTTCAGTTGTCTTGGGGTTGTCGTGGTTGGATTCCTTATGCGGGTGTTTCTAGGGGGTGTGTTTGCCCTCCTACCTGTGTCTTGGTTATACTGCTTCTCTTTGTCTCTTCCTCCCAATCCTCCTTTCGTTTTTGCACTCTCTCTTTCAGTATCCTCCTTTCCTCTTGCATTCTGTCTCGGTCGAGGTACACACTCTGGAATTCCAGTTTGTCTCTCAGCCGTGTTTTCTCCTGCAGGATCATGATTCTAGTTGATTCTGCCTTGAAAATTACTTTGAGAGGCAGCTTCCTTCTCCTTGTGAACCACCCAATTCTCCGAAAATTTTCCACCTGGGTCATATTGCCCTCGCTTATTGCCTTCATGATACCTTCAGTCACTTTTATTTCCTCCTGTTTTCTTTCCTCGTAAGTTTCCCCATCGGCTTCCTGGAGCCCATGGACAAAAACTGATCTCTCACTTTCTTCCTCCCACTGTGTCTCCCACTGCGTCCTCTGAAGTGTTTTAGTTCCTTCCCTTTGAGTGTTCCTTCTTTCAATCCTTTCCCTAGCTGAGGCTCCATTGCTCATTGGCCTGTCTTTCCTGCTCAGCTGCTCCTGGCCCCTGCAGGAGTCTGGTAGAGTCCCTGCATATATCCTAGCTCCTTCAATGTCTCTCATTTGTTCCTAGTGTGCTCCTGGTCATTGCCTTGGCCCCGTGTGGGTCTGACCGTTCCTTTGCATACAGTATAGCTTCCTTGCTCCATCCAGTCTCCTTGCCTGTGTCTGATGTAGAAGTTCCTGATGTTATGTCTGTACTGTTATTTCTTTCTTTAGGCTGTTTCAGATTGCTCAGTTCTTCTTCTAAGCACTGTATCTTGGATTCTGCTACTAAGGCATGTTGCTCCCAATTTCTTCTCTCTGCAGCTATCATCTCCTCTATCCTCCATCCAAGCTCTTCTAGCTTCCTTCCCCAGTCTTCCTCCCATTTTTTGAGCTCTGCTTCCCAATCATCCTTCCCAGCTCTCGGCCTTATTTTTTGGCCCCATTGTACCACAGAACGAAGTTTCTGTGAGGAAGGGTGTTGCAGGTAGGGGGAGGGGTATGGAGGTAGGGCAGGGAAGAGAAGGACATGGGGTGGAAGGGGGGGGGCAGCATCAAGGAGAGTTTTAGGGGCTACAAGAGAGTGACTATCTTACAGTGACTGTCTTACAGTGACTGTCTTACAGTGACTGTCTTACAGTGACTATCTTACAGTGACTATCTTACAGTGACTGTCTTACAGTGACTGCCTTACAGTGGCTATACGCTGTGCTTCATGAAGCTCCAGGACGCACTATCAGAACTATCTCGTCAGACGAGAAAATTACAACATGACACAAATAATGAATTTAAGAGCATAAATATTGTCAAATATTTATCAAAGACTTTATATTCATTATATATATATATATATATATATATATATATATATATATATATATATATATATATATATATATATATATATATATATATATATATATATATATATGTCGTGCCGAATAGGCAGAACTTGCGATCTTGGCTTAAAAAGCAACGCTCATCTTGCCATATAAGACAAGTGAAAATTTGTGTATGCAATAATTTCGCCAAAATCATTCTGAACCTAACGAAAAAAATATATTTCACTGTGTTTAATATTAAATTATTGTAAAGAAATCTAAAATATATTTAGTTGGGTTAGGCTAAAATAAATTGCTCTTGTTATAATAAGGTTAGGTAAGTTTTCTAAGATTCTTTTGGTGCAAAATTAAAAATTTTTACATTAACATTAATGAGAAAAATGTATCTTACAACGTATAAGAGAAAATTTCAGAAAGGAATTAATTTTAAATGAGTTCTTGCTAACTGACCAGTTTTACATATTCGGCACGACATATATATATATATATATATATATATATATATATATATATATATATATATATATATATATATATATATATATAATATATATATAAATAAGAAAAATCTATTATGAAAAGTTATTAGAAATATTTTTTTATAAGCTGCACATTTTCCTGAAGACAGGGTGACCTAAAGGAAGAAACACATTCACCATCACTCGCTCTGTAGCTTCCTTTCCCAATGGGGCAGGAAAAACAGTCCCCCCACCACGCCAGACTCGCAAAATCACAAAATTCTTGATCGGTTTTAGAGTACAGGTACTTCACCTTACTGTTCTATGCCAGAGTGCAGGTGCTGCACTCTCTTTTCCATCCTCGAGTGTTCACTTCTAACAGATCCCCCCCCACCTCCCTCGAGTTCCTTCATGTATATCTTTCTCTTCATTTTAGCTCCTTAATAAATTCTCTAGATTCCTTCATCTCTTCTTTCTGACAGAGACAAATTTACTGAAGAGTACTTCCATTACTGAATGTACACAGTAACATTTACCTGTCACGCCATTCCATACGTTTCCTTACTCGCCACAGTGGTTGGTTGCATTACTTGCTTTAAAATCTATCCACAATATAAGGGCCATTATGCGGCACGTAACTTCCTCCGTCTTCTAATAATATGTTCATTTTTCCACTATAATCTACCTTGTCCATAATTACTATTGCATTTGCTTTGTTTCGTAAGGTGAAGTCTAGAATCTTTCCTTAATTCATGGTATAACTTAACAAATCTTTGAGGATAATTGTGTCACACACAAATTGCAGAAGCTAGAGACTTTATTATGACAAAGTTTCGCCTGTGCACCAGACTATCACAGTCTTCCTCCCCTTAAGATCAACATTTCTACCTTCATTTCATCCACATTCATACTTTTCCAACGTAACATTTCCACATCCACAGTAAAGTAACTGTATACTCACTGTCTAGTAAATTTGCAGCCTCTCAAATAAGTTACAGTTTCATCCAATATTCTGCTTTGAGAAAAATCTAGATTTCACTAATCATCCTTTCTTTAAGTTAGACACAAATTTTTTTTTATAATTTTTGAGAAGGTGGCACAGGTTACTTTTGCTAATGGACTAAATGATTTTCATTAAAATAATAAGCTTCTACTTTAAGTTTTACAGGCCACAAGACTCTGCAGAGAGGAGTACAACTGAACACAGCCAAGGGTTAATCCTAGGTCGTAGGGATGCTGTTCACCTGGTATCTCAGGTGAGGAGCCACAGGTAAAGCAGTTTTTATCATGAGAGTGTGATCCCTTATTTTGATTGATGGCATGAATACCAAAATTATAAAGCCCTTCTATATTTTGTGATTTTTTTAACACATCAGCCATCTTCCACTGAGGCAGGGGAACCTTAAAAAGAGGAAGCGCTATTTTTTTACATGTAGTAATTTACAGAGAAGGGGTTACTAGCACCTTGCTCTCGGCATTTTAGTTGCCTTGTATTACACGGATGGCTAACGGAGGAAGGTTTTTTCTCCACTTCTCGATGAAGATATTCTATGATATTTTACGAAATGAGATTGAGAAAATGGATTCAAAACTGAACCTCTACTATGAAGGCCTTTCCACTCGCTACTCAATTTTGATTACACCTTTTCACTCGCGTTCCCACAAAAAGAGTCACACTATATAGAGGAGCTGCATAAGAGACCTGACTGTACATAATTCAGAACTGGATTCCACCTAACACAATTCAGCACTTTTTTGTAATTAGGGTATTTCCAACTGACAAAGAAATGGTCTTCGACCATACAATTTAAGACTAGAACATAAAAGACATCACGAAAACGCTTCGAATTTCACAATTTTTCACAGCGGTTGTCTTGCATGTTGTGATATCACCTATTTACGGTGACCTTATTGCATATATATATATATATATATATATATATATATATATATATATATATATATATATATATATATATATATATATATATATAATACCTCGGAGATCGCTCATCATAGCATCATGATGTTTGACATGCGATGAGCACCAGTCAAGAGTCCCGTGTTAAGTGATCACCGTGACTGCTGCTTTTAATATCTTGTTACAGAGAAATATTTCACTGAAGCAACATTTTGCGTTACCTACAACAATAAATCTCTTAGAGCAAAATGTTCTCCCAATAAAAGCTTATTTTGCAAATCGTGACTTTGTTATAATCAACGACTGTTGTTTTGAATTACTGTACCGTTGCAATGTATGTATAATGAATATATTTTTATGCATTGTGAAATTCACTTCTACGATAGGTATCAGGATCCATTCTATTATTAATCAGGGAAATATTTCCTCCCCTCCCTCTCAATATATAATTATCAAGGCTAGAGCTTAGCCCCTCACACCTATGAAGAGTTGAGAGATGAATGACCATGGACATGCACACTAACTACCACATACAGACAGCTAACTCATCAAAGGTGATGACCGCACACAAGCTCAACGACTATCCAACAAGACCATCCCTAGAGCCATAATAAAATCTGACATTGAGAAGAACCAGTCAACAGCCATCAACAGCCATCAACAGCACCAAAAACAGAACTAAATAGAAAATGAACATCGCCGATCTTACCAGAAGTGGGTGGGACAACTGGACTGGTGATGCCATTGGCCAAGGGGGCAGCAGCATGGGGCATCTGGGTAGCCAGGGCTGCCATGGGGTTGATGTAGGTACCCTGTGAGGCAGCTGCCATCAATGCTGCCTGCTGCTGCATGAACTGCTGCTGTTGACAAATGTACGTAAATACTGTATTCAGTTCTTGTTTACAGGAATTAGGTAAAAGGTTATATATGTATAACAATGATGAAATATGTTGACAAGTAAGACACAGTATGAGGATTACGGTGGAGGAAACTTCTCACTAACTGCCGTAAACTGTATACTGGGGCTTAACGAAGTTGTAAACTGTACAGTGAGTCGTTTACAAAACTGTAAACAACATACTGAGTAGTTTATAAAACTGTAAACTACACACTGGGTCTTCTTAACAAAAGTACATTTGTAAAGCTTTACAATCTAAGAACGCCATTACAATGTTACTTAACTACAAAGACCAAGTTTGAAGAGTACATTAACATACTAGAAAAAAAAATAAGAGGAAATTCCAAGCGATTTATTTATCATATACAATGCACTATTTTCATTATAATTTATTGACACTGAAAATACATTATCAAAAAATCAAGACATGACAACAGATACTATGCAACATAACTATCTGTGAAGATAAACAAATTGCTTAATAATTTCAGGAGGTTTCTCGCAATTACCCAAACCAAAATTTGTAATAATTTGTGAAAATGTAAGTTAATGCAGACTGAAATTTGTTTTGTATTCTCACAACAGATTAAATATTCACTTCTCCTTCAGGGAGATGTACCTTAGTGTTAGTGGAGGGTTCTTGAGGCGAGGAACTAGGGCTAGCCTCCCCTTCCTCGAGTCAAATCTGTTGGCTTCCCGGTTCCCAGATGCTGTATAACCCCCACGGGTACAGTGCTTTCCCGTAATTATATAATAATAATAATAATAATAATAATAATAATTATAAGAAGAAGAAGAAGAAGAAGAAGAATAGGGAGAGTTGGGTTTGTCTCAGGAAAGGTTTGAGGGAAGAGAGGGAGGCAAGAGAAGTTTTGAGTGATAGTAGCTTTGACACTCAACAAGCTTGCATGAGTGCGTAACGTCGGAGTGAGTGGAGACGGGGTGTTTTATGACTTGACGTGCTGTTGGACTGTGAGCAAGGTAACATAAGTGGATTCAGGGAAACCGGTTACCCGGACTTGGGTCCTGGAGGTGGGAAGTACAATGCCTGCACTTAGTAGGGTTTTTGGAAGGGGAGGAAGGGCTGTTGCATTATGGAGAGTATTGTCAACGTGCTGGTAAGACAGTGAATGAATGACGGTGAAATGTTTCCACTTTTTCGATCACTCTACTACAGTGGGAGAAAGCTATTTTGTTTAAGAAATTAGAAACTTCCATCAAAACTGATGGACTGATCACATCGACTCCAGCCTGAGGGACTGATTGCCTTAGACTCTTCATTTTCTACAGTTTCTTTACATTGGACTTAGGAACTCACTGTGAAAACGTTTCCAGAATAAAGATTCCCACTAAAGTGTTGCACAAGTGCCTTATTTATCAACTTTGCTCTGACGTTTCGCCCACTATTGACTTTATGAAACCAAATGAACTGATAAAAACTCTCTGGTAGGAGAAACGTTTTCCCTATAAAGTTACTTAACGTAGCATGCATATCTCTTTTATACATATATCTGTATTATCCAGCATACATTGTAAGTGACATCCATTATGTAGTCGACTTCCAATCACAAATCTAAGAAATTTCCTCCATTTAAATGATTTATAAGAAGATTGAACTAGTGTCAGCAACTTGTCCTGCTTGTTGACAAGTTTCTTATATAATTCAACTCTTCAAATTCAGTGAAATAATTACGGTTTTATATGCACTTAAGCTATGATTTTTTATAGTATAAATTACGACTCTGAATTATTTTTGTTCACACACAGGTCGTTCCCACCAAGTTACTTTGACCCAAAGAAATGAAAACATATTCTCCATCATTCACCCAACAGCTGTCTTGCCAAATATATCACATGTGAGCAAATACTGGGATATATTTATTGGAAAAGTTTCGGTCTTGGGATCTTGATCATCTCTAACACAGAGATTTTCATCTGTGTGCCAGAAGTGATCAAGGTACCAAGACCGAACCTTTGTGTGGTAAATATGTCACATTCTCTGCTCACGTGTCTTGTTAAACCAATTTGTTGGTACCACTTACGAAGGTTAATACCTCCACCCTGCCTTCAGAGTGCGGGTACTGTACTTCCCACCTCCACCCTGCCTTCAGAGTGCGGGTACTATACTTCTCACCTCCACCCTGCCTTCAGAGTGCGGGTACTGTACTTCCCACCTCCACACTGCCTTCAGAGTGCGGGTACTGTACTTCTCACCTCCACCCTGCCTTCAGAGTGCGGGTACTATACTTCCCACCTCCACCCTGCCTTCAGAGTGCGGGTACTATACTTCTCACCTCCACCCTGCCTTCAGAGTGCGGGTACTGTACTTCCCACCTCCACACTGCCTTCAGAGTGCGGGTACTGTACTTCTCACCTCCACCCTGCCTTCAGAGTGCGGGTACTGTACTTCCCACCTCCACCCTGCCTTCAGAGTGCGGGTACTGTACTTCCCACCTCCACCCTGCCTTCAGAGTGCGGGTACTGTACTTCCCACCTCCACCCTGCCTTCAGAGTGCGGGTACTGTACTTCCCACCTCCACCCTGCCTTCAGAGTGCAGGTACTGTACTTCTCACCTCCACCCTGCCTTCAGAGTGCGGGTACTGTACTTCTCACCTCCACCCTGCCTTCAGAGTGCGGGTACTGTACTTCTCACCTCCACCCTGCCTTCAGAGTGCGGGTACTGTACTTCTCACCTCTACCCTGCCTTCAGAGTGCGGGTACTGTACTTCCCACCTCCACCCTGCCTTCAGAGTGCAGGTACTGTACTTCTCACCTCCACCCTGCCTTCAGAGTGCGGGTACTGTACTTCTCACCTCCACCCTGCCTTCAGAGTGCGGGTACTGTACTTCCCACCTCCACCCTGCCTTCAGAGTGCAGGTACTGTACTTCTCACCTCCACCCTGCCTTCAGAGTGCAGGTACTGTACTTCTCACCTCCACCCTGCGTTCAGAGTGCGGGTACTGTACTTCCCACCTCCACCCTACCTTCAGGGTGCGAGTACTGTACTTCCCACCTCCACCCTGCCTTCAGAGTGCGGGTATTGTACTTCTCACCTCCACCCTGCCTTCAGAGTGCGGGTATAGTACTTCACACCTCCACGCTGCCTTCAGAGTGCCCACCTCCACTTTGCCTTCAGAGTGCGGGTACTGTACTTCCCACCTCCACCCTGCCTTCAGAGTGCGGGTACTGTACTTCCCATCCCCACTCTGCCTTCAGAGTGCGGGTACTGTACTTCCCACCTCCACTCTGCCTTCAGAGTGCGGGTACTGTACTTCTCACCTCCACCCTGCCTTCAGGGTGCGGGTACTGTACTTCCCACCTCCACTCTGCCTTCAGAGTGCGGGTACTGTACTTCCCACCTCCACTCTGCCTTCAGAGTGCGGGTACTGTACTTCCCACCTCCACCCTGCCTTCAGAGTGCGGGTACTGTACTTCCCACCTCCACCTTTCCTTCAGAGTGCGGGTACTGTACTTCCCACCTCCACCCTGCCTTCAGAGTGCGGGTACTGTACTTCCCACCTCCACCCTGCTTTCAGAGTGCGGGTACTGTACTTCCACCTCCACCCTGCCTTCAGAGTGCGGGTACTGTACTTTCCACCTCCACCCTGCTTTCAGAGTGCGGGTACTGTACTTCCCACCTCCACCCTGCCTTCAGAGTGCGGGTACTGTACTTCCCACCTCTTGAACTCAAACTCGGTTAACCAATTTCCCCGAAACTCCTTGACGTTACTATACCTACACTCCAACAGCAGGTCAAGTCTTAAAACCCACTCGTCTCCACTCTGAATTAATACGCTCACACACTCCTGGATGCCCAAGCCAATGGCAAAACACAACTAATTAAACCAAGGAACGGGTGAAGGTTTTGAACCCATGAGAGGCGAGTCTTGAAACTCTCAGGTAAGTGGGGTCAGCTCCCCCCCCTCCCCACCCGTTCCGTGTTTTGTTTGTAATCATATTTTCCGACATATAAGGCGCACTAACGAATAAGACGGTTTTGAAGCAGTTGTGACGGAACGTTAGTAAACAACTGCTAAAGCGTAACCCTTGACTCTGATCTTGAGCATATAAAGCGCAGGCTGATTTTTTCAAAAACTTTTGGTAGGGAAGGGGGAAGGGGAAGAAGCGCGCCTTATATGCAGGAAAATACGGTAATTAATCCGCCACTAACCTCCGAGACATTTACTTGAGCGTAGGCCCCATAGGCGCCGAACTGGTTAAAGACGAAAGGGTTGAGGAGTCCCATGTTTCCAGCCATTTGTTGCATCCGTCGCAACTGCCTTTCTTTCTCTGTGTCTGCGAACTTGACCACCAGACTCGAGGATGCTCCCTGCCGGAGGAAGAGAGAGTCAACATGTGCAATATGCAAATCTGAAGTACCAGTTTAATAAAAAGTATTTCAACATTTATAATATCAATTCATGAAAATTTGTAATAAAATAAAGTTGAAAGGAGCGTGTAGAGTGTAGTGCCGTGCAGAAGTGTATGATCATGTGTACTACAGTCAAATATATTGCAAGTTAAATCAAGATTTTGGTAGTATTTTATTTTAAACTACTTCTACTCTTATTGAATCCCTTCGTAGATGTTATCTTGCTCACACTTAAACAGCTCCTAAATACGAAGAACATTGTCTCCCCCCACTCCGATCTAATACACTTACATGTGTCTTCACGTGTAAGCGTGTTAGATTCTGTCAAAACATCCTCCACACACTACCTTTAACCCTTCTTAACAGTTTCCTACACACTTCATCCATACTGGATTTTTACACTCTCATTGAGGAATGGATATGTTCAGAAAAGACCCTGTCGAGGGTGAGCATGGAAGTGGGAACAGGCGAAGGGTCAAATTTATTTTTGGAGAATCTCGAGATGGAGAGAAAAGGCCAGAAGCTTGGCCCAGCAGTTTAGCGCAGAATGACTGCAATCAGCAGTCAGAACGTTGTCTCGGCAGGTAGGTACAAAGGACTCAACAGGTGTATCTTGACCCTTGAGAGTCGTGTCTTTTTTTCTTCTTTCTGAGCTGGACTATGGATCCGTTGATTTTCTTGTTTAAGGTCTTGGTTTGTAGATGAATGGTTCAGAGAACCGACATGTTGATAAATTAGACACATGTGCAACTCTTGGGTATCTTTATTGAGGAAACGTTTCGCCACACAGTGGCTTCATCAGTCCATACAAAGGAGAATCTTGAAGATTCTCCTTTGTATGGACTGATGAAGCCACTGTGTGGCGAAACGTTTCCTCAATAAAGATACCCAAGAGTTGCACATGTGTCTAATTTATCATCAAGGTCTTGGTGCTCGCGCGAAACGGTGAAATTCCTTCTATGGGACAGCGTGTTACGAGGATGTACACTACGTCCTTAATTGTGAGATGGTATCACCATGGATATCTTGAATCTCGCAGTGACGTTTCGTAATCCTTGACAGAATTCAGGGGAGTTCATGCGGTGGTCATAGTTAGTGCAAGTGTAGTTCATAATATTACTAATGACTGTTACGTCTTCAGTGTATTCTATGTCAGTCATTTTTGTTACATACAGCAGGTAGCTGCAGTTGTTATTGTAGTTGTGGACTCGATGCTAGTGATTGTCCTGGCTGACTTTGAGATGAGTACCTTAATGTTGATAATCTCGAGGTGGGAGATTGCTGAGAAGGAATAGTTCACTGGAAGCTGCGTTAAGGGTTCCTTGGTTAGCAGCATTTTGTATATAAGCAAAGATTTTGCAGGTGAATATCTTCTTAGACGTTCCAGCATTAAAGGTTGACGATGAGTCATTTGAAGATACAGAAGATGTAGTAGCAGTAGTTGTAGTACAGGTACAGTAGTAGCGAAGATAGGCTCTTGAGTAAGTTGCAGGATTTACCGAGTGTTTCCTGGATTCGGATTATTGCTGCATTTGTAGTATTCTTGGTGAAGTTGTTTCTTCTTTTTTCATATTGATTACATTCTTCCTCTTAAGACACTTGACAACCAGAATGCCGTTGAGGCATGACAGTAAAATTTTGGTCTGCAGTCTCTGAAGGTGCGGTCTTCCTGGCCACACACGAAGAAGTAATGTTTTTTCTTCACTAGGAATTTTTTATTGCGTAGAGTTCGTAGCCAAAGGAGATCCAGCATGGTGTGATGTGGTAATAGCATTCCTTCTCCATATCCCTGGGGCTAATGTGGTAGTAGGACATCCTAAAACTATCTTGAGTAGGCCGTTATGCCATGCATCTCTTGAAAAGGTACTTCAAGCAATGGGTAGGAGTGTGGTACCTTAGTGATTTCATCGACGGAGGCCCCTGAGTTCTGACTTTCTATCTCGGCTTTAAGGTGGCTTATTGGTTATTTTGTTAGATTCTGGTCGAGCCTCCTGATGAACATTGTCTTCGCAGGCTTCAGAGGTGGTGGTGGAATGACTCCACATTTCTTGTTCTTGATTCTCTTCATGGCGGGAGTCGCCATGATCTTGTCTGCATCTTCCTCACTGATATACTCGGCGGTGATGTCTTCCTCAGTGAGTGTCAGGATCGAGAATCTCACGTTAAGTGTCGTTGTGTTTGCAATCCAGCTCTCTGAGAGGTTTGATCTTCACCCGATGTGCCTGCATCACAGTGGAAAATTTCGCTCTCCAGCGGAAATCGCAGGAGCGAAGCGGAAGATGCATATCACGTTCCTCGCCGTGAACGAGGGGGGAATCTTCAGAAGATAAGAACACAAGAATGAAGACATTGCAGTATGCAATGTCCTCTCTAGTTTGTTTGTCTCTAGGAGTGTAAGTCATATTTGTATTCGACTAACGAAGCTGCAACAGATACCTAGTGTTGAATATACGTCTTACTCACGACTTATCGGAATTGTAGATCATTTATAATATCCTTGTCTGACGCAGCAACACCGTGGCATTTTGATGCAAGAGATGTCTTCAACAACTCTACCGGTAAGAAATGTTTAGTATGACTCACTTCCACCAGTGACCATCTCCAAGCTGTTTATTTCCCACAAGGCTGACTGATATATTACCTTAAGCTACTTATCCCCTTGGTCTATGTCTAGGATTATATATGATCTTTGTATTCAACTTATGAAGTCTGCATTATAGGGGAAAAGTTTCGTCAGCAAAGATATCTAGTGTTGTAATTGTGTTACTCAACTTGTCGATATTGTATACCATTTATAATATACTGCAGTAGGCCTACCAGCCCATGTTAGATAGGCCAAAATCACAACCACCCCCTCCCACTCATCTAACCGTCTAACCTATATTTAAGACTACCCAAAATCTCTCCTCAGTTTTTTTCCCCGTTCATCTACAACCCTACTGCCAAAAAGAATACCTTCCCATATCCTTCCTAAATCAAAATTTGTCCAGCTCAAATCTACTGCTGAGTATCCTGTATTGGTTAAATATTTTAAACACGATATTCTGTTCCATCTTTTCTGACACCAAATAATCTCATTTACCCCTCTCTCTCTGTTCTCTGAATTATTCCTTCTATACCCCCTTCCCTCCCAATCATTTAACTTTCACACCACACGTTACTCTCAAACATTGCATCTCTACTTCCTTCACCCACCATTTCGGTGTAACATTCAAAGACCACGTCTCACGTTCATGCAAAAGTGTTGGTCTAAATGTTCTCTGGGATTCCCCTCTCTGGTTTCATTGACAAAATTCATTCTTTTCACACACGCCTTAACACTAACCCTTTATTATCTCTTCTCTATGATTCCTCTCGTCTTTCATATACTCATCTGGTGACATTCACTCACAAATGTCTAAATACATTAACCATTTTTTTTCCTATAAAGGCTTCCTCTAATGTGACATCCACTCTTTTACTGCCTAGATTTTTTCTTTTACTAATCTTTCTCTTTCTTATATTCACGTTTAACTTCCTTGACTGAAGCAACCTACCAGACTCCAACACCAGCGTTTGTAACTTCTATTCAGAATCTCCCAAAAGAACTGTGTCATTGGCAAAGAGCAACCTCGACATGTAACACTTCTTATCAGATTCTCTCTCCGCATACCTTTCGATAAACACTCACTTTTACCTTTTTTTGTACCATTTATTAACATATAAAACTGGTGACATTACACATGCTCATTTAAGGCCTACTGTATTAAAAAATACCTCTCGCCTGTATAACCTGAGCCTCATACACACACACACACACACACACACACACACACACACACAGATAGATGAGACGGGAGATGAGACGGGTACACTTCAGTCTGGGGTACACAAAGTGGTCATTGCAGTGATGTATAATCCACCACAGAACTGCAGGAGGCCAAGAGAGGAATATGAAGAGAGCAACAGAGCAATGGTGGACACACTTGCTGAGGTGGCAAGAAGAGCTCATTCCAGCAGAGCAAAGTTGCTGGTTATGGGGGATTTCAACCACAGGGAGATCGACTGGGAAAACCTGGAGCCACATGGGGGTCCCGAAACATGGAGAGCCAGGATGTTGGACGTGGTGCTGGAAAACCTCATGCACCAACATGTTAAGGGCACTACCAGAGTGAGAGGGGAGGATGAACCAGCAAGATTGGACCTTGTGTTCACCCTGGGCAGCTCAGACATTGAGGACATCAAGTATGAGAGTCCCCTAGGAGCTAGCGACCACGTGGTTCTGTGCTTTGAATACATAGTAGGGCTGCAAGTGGAGAGAATAACAGGAGTTGAATGGGAAAAGCCTGACTATAAAAGAGGGGACTACATAGGGTTGAAGAACTTCCTGCGGGAGGTCCAGTGGGACAGAGAACTGGCAGGAAAGCCAGTAAATGAAATGATGGAATATGTAACAACAAAATGCAAGGAGGCAGTGGAAAAGTTAATTCCCAAGGGCAACAGTAACAACGGGAAGACCAGAACGAGCCCCTGGTTTACCCGACGGTGTAAGGAGGCAAAAACAAAGTGCAATAGAGAATGGAAAAAGTACAGAAGGCAGAGAACACACGAAAATAGGGAGATCAGTCGCAGAGCCAGGAATGAGTATGCACAGGTAAGGAGGGAGGCCCATCGACAGTATGAAAATGACATAGCATCGAGAATCAAGACTGACCCAAAACTGTTGTATAGCCACATCAGGAGGAAGACAACAGTCAAAGACCAGGTGATCAGATTAAGGACAGAAGGTGGAGAACTCACAAGAAATGATCAGGAGGTATGTGAGGAGCTGAACAGGAGATTTAAGGAAGTTTTTACAGTAGAGACAGGAAGGGCTGTGGGAAGACAGCAAAGAAGGGAACATCAAGAGGGAATATACCAACAAGTGTTGGATGACATACGAACAACTGAGGAGGAGGTGAAGAAGCTCTTAAGTGACCTTGACACCTCAAAGGCGATGTGACCGGACAACATCTCCCCATGGGTCCTTAGAGAAGGAGCAGAGATGCTGTGCGTGCCTCTAACCACAATCTTCAACACATCCCTTGAAACTGGGCAACTACCTGAGAAATGGAAGACATCTAATGTAGTCCCCATATTTAAGAAAGGAAACAGAAACGAGGCACTAAACTATAGACCTGTGTCTCTGACATGTATTGTGTGCAAAGTCATGGAGAAGATTATCAGGAGGAGAGTGGTCGAACACCTGGAAAGGAACAAGTTTATAAATGAAAACCAGCATGGGTTCATGGAAGGCAAATCCTGTATCACAAACCTCCTGGAGTTTAATGACAAGGTAACAGAAGTAAGACACGAGAGAGAGGGGTGGGTAGATTGCGTTTTCCTAGACTGCAGGAAGGCCTTTGACACAGTTCCCCACAAGAGATTAGTGCAGAAGCTGGAGGATCAGGCGCATGTAAAAGGGAGGGCACTGCAATGGATAAGGGAATACCTGACAGGGAGGCAACAACGAGTCATGGTACGTGAAGAGGTATCACAGTGGGCGCCTGTTACGAGCGGGGTCCCACAGGGGTCAGTTCTAGGACCAGTGCTATTTTTGATATATGTGAACGACATGATGGAAGGAATAGACTCTGAAGTGTCCCTGTTCGCAGATGACGTGAAGTTGATGAGAAGAATTAAATCGGACGAGGATGAGGCAGAACTGCAAAGAGACCTGGACAGGCTGGACATATGGTCCAGTAGCTTTCTTCTCGAGTTCAATCCAGCCAAATGCAAAGTCATGAAGATTGGGGAGGGGCAAAGAAGACCGCAGACAGAGTATAGGCTAGGTGGACAAAGACTACAGACCTCACTCAGGGAGAAAGACCTTGGGGTGACCATAACACCGAGCACATCACCGGAGGCACACATCAACCAAATAAATGCTGCAGCATACGGGCGCCTGGCAAACCTGAGAATAGCGTTCCGATACCTTAATAAGGAATCGTTCAAGACACTGTACACTGTGTATGTTAGGCCCATACCGGAGTATGCAGCACCAGTCTGGAACCCACACCTGGTCAAGCACGTCAAGAAGTTAGAGAAAGTACAAAGGTTTGCAACAAGGCTAGTCCCAGAGCTCAAGTTAAAGTCGTACGAGGAAAGGTTAAGGGAAATCGGACTGACGACACTGGAGGACAGAAGGGTCAGGGGAGACATGATAACGACATACAAGATACTGCGGGGAGTAGACAAGGTGGACAGAGATAGGATGTTCCAGAGAGGGGACACAGGGACAAGGGGTCACAACTGGAAGCTGAAGACTCAGACGAGTCACAGGGACGTTAGGAAGTATTTCTTCAGTCATAGAGTTGTCAGCAAGTGGAATAGCCTAGCAAGTGAAGTAGTGGAGGCAGGAACCATACATAGTTTTAAGAAGAGGTATGACAAAGCTCAGGAAGCAGAGAGAGAGAGGACCCAGTAGCGATCAGTGAAGAGGCGGGGCCAGGAGCTGAGTCTCGACCCCTGCAACCACAATTAGGTGAGTACAATTAGGTGAGTACACACACACACACACACACACACACACAGTTTAGACAGAATTTTCAAAGGGACATGGAAAATTTATTGAAGGTGTGATCTACCGTCCACTATACCTAGATAAGGACCAAGGAAGACTATAGAGGAAGGAAATTTTTAAGGCTTCGAGGCACGATAGCTTAGGAATTCTGGATTTTATCTTTAGCCAAATTGGTTGAGATTCTTTGAATGGGAATCTAAAATCAAACGGCTTCCTAGAGGTTATACAAGACTGTTTTGGAAATAGATTGTGGCTGAACCAACGAGGGAGAAATTACTTGCTAGATTCGGTTCAGATGAACTGTGAAATTAATGTTAATAATCTGGAGATTACGGAGGAGCTTAGAGCCAGCGACCACAAATCAATTGCATTTAACATTCCCCATCAACTACTCATTAAACAAGATCTGTGTGTGATCCTTAATAAGGGGGGAAGGGGGTGCTCAAGTAAATATAACATAATCCAGGAAAACTCCTGTACTTTGTGTTATACACTGTGGTCCGAGGGTCGATCCCCGGTATGGTTGGAAACATTAGGACGTATTTCCTTAAGACACCTGCTGTCCCTGTTCACCAATCAGTGAAATAGGTACCTGGGAGTTAGTCGACTGGCGTGGGTCGCATCCTGGGACAAACTGACCTAATTTGCCTGAAATGCTCTGCATATGAAGGGACTTTCTATATAGCAGTATGTTGATATCAGCTAGGACTGTATACCTTGTACATGTACTTGTAGAAATAAAAATTATTATTACTATTATTATTATTATTATTATATTTCCAATCTACAAAATCTTAACACCCGTCAAACTAATACACTTTTCAGCAATATAGTTCATACTTCTCATCCTTCTACTGGTCTCTGCTCCGATTTCTACTCCTCCTGCCATCTCCATCACTTTGCTAAAACTAACGAGATCCTTCTGACAGACTTGAACACACAAGAAATTTCCCTCGCTAACACCAACTCCTCCATTTTCTCTCGTACTAGAGATCACAGCCGCCCTATAAGCTGGTCCTTTGCTGTTACTCTCCTAGCCTTCACAGACGCCATTATGTTGAATCAGCTCTTATACTTAACATTCATAACATTAATCTCAGTTTTCGTTTTGGTTCCATATATACTTAACTTTATCAAATGTTTTCATCTTCAGAACACTCGTGAGTTGTTATAGATTACTTGAAAAATACCTGAAGGATACAAGGATGCCTGAAGGATACTTGAAGCGTGTTGGATTTGTGAAGGACCTGCCCAGTATGGGCCAACAGGCCTGTTGCAGTGTTCCTCCTTTCTTATGTTCTTATGTGTTACCGAGGGTCAGCGTCCCGTTGGCGCTGTCCCATACCAGGCGTTCTGGCTGCATTGTAGTCCAACGTACAAAGCACAGTTCAACTGATCTGGGACGAATTATGGAACTTATTAAGTTCCCTCTTGATTACAACCAAGGGTCTGTTGGTAACACTTTCCCAAGGTATGAAGGGAAGCTATTTAAAAGTCTTATTATATCTCTTAGCGTACTCCTGCAACCCTGATTTTCATTTAGGATATTTTACACCATCTTCCGGTGCATTAAAAGGCCATATTGCAATGGCCCATTAGTTCTGAGACAGGAGCAACTTGCTCTAAACCCATGCTGCCCTGGCTTGTGCAATTGAGTCCATGTGGTTAGTTACTTCTCAAAAGAATACTGAAAGCCGTGATAGTGGTTTCTTGTAGTTCTGGATGAATATGGAGTTTCAAGAGTCAAGGCCAGGGAAAGAGTGCACTGGCATGCCATCAATGGCTTTTCGAAGTCAAATGGGGTTAAGGTTATGTCGGAAATTTTGGAGATAAAGTTTTGAATCTCGTTCACGATAAATTCATTAGAAGTGTCAACCTTCAGTCTGACTAACAGCTCATACTGATACTTCAGAAATTCAATCATTTCATTACTGTCATGAGTGCATGTCTCATCTTGATCGAGCAAGGACCCGATACTGGAAGTGGTTTTCACTCTGGATTTTGCACATGACAAGAAGTGTTTGGGTGGAGATATTTGCTTAACTATCTAATTGAGATACCTGGGAATGAATTCCTAAATAAAAAGTTTTGCAGTATTAACGAGAAATGTCATATTCGTGGATTCACTGACACAGGTGGAAGAGCGGAGGGTGAAAACAACGGTTTTCTTGACGAGGAAAAGATCACAAATCACACTCCTAATAAGATGTTGAATGCTTCATTGGCAGCCTTATCAGGTGAGATGACCTCGTGGCAGTTAATCTACTTCATTTAGCTAGTGTGCCTACTGTTGGTAAATTCTCTCAGGCAGTAAATGGAGGCGCCGTTAGGGCGCGTGGCAACCCATTTCTGTATCAGGCTATCAAGGCAGAACGTAGCTTTTCTAGAGAGGATAACTTGATTCATTTGCCCCAGGAACTTAGAATCGCCGAGGTAAACTCAAGAAAAGTACCACAGGTAGCGAGAAAGTTTGCGCTCACGTTAGAATAAAATGAAGGCAGCAGCCTTGTTGGGACAAGCAAAATAATTACCAGCGATGACACAGTCACCACAGAGATGCTGCCACAGCTCAAACACTAAGAGATCTGCACTCACCCAGGGTGGTCACTATCAACATTTCTACTAGTGACCCCATCCCAGGGTCATTAATTTTACAAGAGGCAGATGTTCATAAAACGATTATATCATTCCATGCAGGCTCTGCGGAGGGTTACAGCGGAATACAAGCACTGTACATTAGAGATGATTTATCCAGTGCTTGGCGCAGCTTCAGAGATTCACCTTTGTGAGATAATAACATTCGTCAACACCTCTCTTGCTTTACTGATATCGGAAGAAATTAAACTGTTTTTCTTTTATTCATCGTATCATTGTGCCTTGAAAACGAAGGAATTGGGAATCAGACTTATCACTGTTGGTAATACCCTCTTCCGTCGTGTTGCCATAGTGGTAGTTAGATATATTCACACAGCAGCAGTCAGCTGGCTTCACTCAAACCAGTTTGGCTTGGGTGGGGAGCTGTCAAGATAGTGAAGCCGCGACTTATACAAAATGGGGTTATATCACGGACTTTCCCGAAGTAAAAGCAGTAGTTAAACTAGACATTAAAAATGCATTCAATTTAATTAAAATAGAGACGTGATTTCGGGAGCTCTTCGAGAACATTTACTTAGTCTTTAGCAAAGATTCGACTCAGTTATTCGGCGGTCATGAAGTAACCTTGCCAGATGGCATCCAGCAAGTAAGAAACCGCTAAGCGCCACTGACCAATGAACTCTAAGATCTGGTACCTGTGTGATGGCACTCTGTCAGGTACAGAAGAATACCTGGTAGCAGATCATTGAGAGGTGAAGTGATATGGTACTCGTCCTCCATCCTTTCGAATGTGAAATGTCGACAAAATAGGCAATCATTAACCGCTGCAAAATCCGTCATACCAGAAGCCTCACCCAGCACCCCCACTGGCAGCATTCTACTGAGAGCACCTTGGGGTCCTCACAATCCTCGAAGGCAAATTGAATGAGGATGAGGAGAAAAAGAAAACAAGTTGGCGGTTCACGATTCCTTTTATCTTCTCACATGTGTATTTCGTGATGTGCTCACTCTCCTTTGACAGACAGAATTTGAGTGGATATGACGAACTCATGAAACCAGTATTCAAGAAACTACTATCTTTTCAAAATCACAATGGGATCAAGCGTTTCTTAAAGTCTAACTCGGGGGTAATATTAGCTTGCATGCCAACACAGAGCATTACCCACTTTCTTGTCTTCGTGTATTGCATCCAGCAAACCGGTGAAGGGCACTGTTTCAGAACATTTCAAAGGATCTGTAGGGAAAAGCACCCTGCCAGGGAAACCAGGGGCACCAGCGGTTCTTACACCCCTGTCTACACTGTGGAACCACTGTTTGTGCAAGACTCAGATGTTTACAAAACAATTATGTCGTTCCCATGTGGCTCTGCTTGGGGCTACACCGGAATAAGAGCCCCAGACCCCCAGCACTGAAAAGAAATGGTTAATGCAGTTATTGGAATACTGCAGAGACACTGCTATCAGAGATCACAAGGCTCATTAACAACGCTTTGGCTGGTCTGGTTCTTGATGAAATTAAACCTTTCTTTTTTGGTGCATCACTTTGTACCCATAAAAAGAAGGCTGGAGGAATTAGGCCACCTCGTTTCCAAAGCTGCCGTCCAAAACAGAGAGATGTCCATGGTGTTTCAACCAAACCAGCTTAGCTTTGGGGTCCCTCAATGAAGCGAAACTGCAGTTCATTCAACAATGGCGTATATCAACAACTTGCCTGAGGACAATGAGTGGTAAAATTAGATTACAAGAATTTATTTAATCTTCTGAAGAGAGACGTCGTATAAACAACTGTACGAGAACATTTTCCCTGGGCTTTCCATTTTGTTTCAGCTGGATACAGCAAGGAATCAATGCTCCTGTTTGGAAAGCATGAAATCACTTCATCAGAGGGTGTCCAGCAAGGGGATCCTCTCGCCCCATTTTTCTTCTGTATAGCAGTTAGGGAAATCGCTGTCAGGTTGACCAGAGAGCTAAATATCTGGGCCCTGGATGATGGTACACTGGCGGGCACAAAGGAGTTTCTTCTAGATTATCTTGCCCAGGTGATGACACGAGGACAGGAAATGGGACTCATCCTTAATCCATCTAAATGTGAAATCATCTCAATCAATCAACAAGTGATCGATGCAGCGAGAGCAATACTACCAGGTGCATCAATCATTGCCCCCTACAAATAACGTCTTGCTTGGGGCACCTCTGGGAACTGATGAAACTGATTCAATTCTCAGGAAGTAACTGGATGAGTTGAGAAGGATGGAACAACGAATAGGCAATCTTGACACCCATGATGTCTTGTGCCTTCTCACAAAGTGCTTGAGTGCAGTTTTATATGACAGTATCCTCAGGCATATCTTTACGAAAGCATTCAACCTTACTCCAGAAGATGGGCAGTGGAACCAAGCAACACTTCTAGTCAGACTAGAAGGTATTGGTGTTCGCAGCGATTCTCCCTGAACATTAACGGAACCGGGATCTGGGATAACCTAACGGGCTCTGAAACCAGACCTTCTCCCCCCAACAACTACGAACAGTCATACTGGGATGGCTCAGTAGTGGAGAACATAACCATGACAATTATTCCGAGTGTGTCGGGGAAGGACAGAACCCGCCTCTTAGCAGTGAGAGCTCATCATGCAAGGGACTTCCTGTTGGCTGTCCCCAACTCCTTCCCTGGTACAAGTCTCGACCTACAGTCCATCCGCACTGGTGTTCCCCTTCGCCTTGTCACCCCTATTCCCGTTCAACACAAGTGTATATACAGTTAGTAATATCATCAGAAGCCTCGCAACAGCCGGATGCCCAGCAATAAGGGAACCACCTCAACTTTGCAGATCGTATGACAAACAAAAGCGTCCAGATGGTATCACCCTTCAAGCCAGGACAGACGGCAAGCAGGTGGTGTGGGACTACACACATGCATCCACACTGGCTGATACCTATCTTCAATACACCAGAGAAGAAGGAGGGGCAACTGCCAGCTTCAGGGAGTCCCAGAAGTCTAGAAAATATTGTGAACTTGCCCATCATTATATGTTTGTTCCCATAGACTCAGACACCCTTGGCCCATGGGAAAAAAGTGCATCTAAATTTCTTAAGGAGTTAGGAAAAAGACTCAGAGTAACTAGGGATACCAGGGTGGCTAGTTTTCTATTCCAAGATCTCTGCGCTGCGGTTCAGAGGGGTAATTCTGTATCCTAAGTATGCGCCCCAGCTCTGAGGAGCTGGATGAGATTTTCGCATTGTAATCTGTGACAAGTACATAGTAATATGTACTTTAAGTGTATTTCTAAAACCTCACGTACTGTATATGTCTTCTTTATACCAGCAATGTATCTTTTAAGTCTTGTTTACCATATTATGTAATAAAATATAGTTATTGCTAAAATAACAAAAGATGGGGTGGTAGGGAAAGTGGAACATTCAAATGGCTTCAGGAAGAAATCCAAATATTTTTCCAAGAAGCCTTTTTATCCACTTCTCTGAAGATATGGGTCCCATAATTTGCACTGGAGGTGGTCCTCTCATATATATATATATATATATATATATATATATATATATATATATATATATATATATATATATATATATATATATATAAACGATAAACATCAAATAAGTCACAACTTCAATCAACATGCAAATAAAAGCATCATAAATGCCAGTACTTAAAAAAATTGTAAACAGACACACACAGTGACACTAATTATGCTTCTAAATATATAACAAGACATAAAAAAAAGGAAATTCAGTACCCAACGGGAAAAAAAGAAAAAATGCGAATACATTACAAAAAATATTTGTAGCAGATACATTATAAACACACACACACCTACATATATATATATATATATATATATATATATATATATATATATATATATATATATAGATATATATATATATATATATATATATATATATATATATATGTCGTGCCGAATAGGCAGAACTTGCGATCTTGGCTTAAATATCAACGTTCATCTTGCCATATAGGACAAGTGAAAATTTGTGTATGCAATAATTTCGCCAAAATCATTCTGAACCTAACAAAAAAATATATTTCACTGTGTTTGTTTAGTATTAAATTATTGTAAACAAATCTAAAATATATTTAGTTGGGTTAGGCTAAAATAAATTTCTCTTGTTATAATAAGGTTAGGTAAGTTTTCTAAGTTCCTTTAGGTGCAAAATTATAAATTTTTACATCAACATTAATGAAAAATATATATCTTTAAACGTATAAGAGAAAATTTTAGAAAGGACTTAATTTTAAATGAGTTCTTGCTAATTGACCAGTTTTACATATTCGGCACAACATAAATATATATATATATATATATATATATATATATATATATATATATATATATATATATATATATATATATATATATATATATATATATATATATATGTATATATATATATGTATAATGTGTATATATATATATATATATATATATATATATATATATATATATATATATATATATATATATATATAATGTATATATATATATATATATATATATATATATATATATATATATATATATATATATAATGTATATATATAATGTATATATAATGTATATATATAATATATATATATATATATATATATATATATATATATATATATATATATATATATATATATATATATATATATATAATATGCATGCAATAAGATCACAGTAAACAGGTGATTTTAAAATATGCAAAACAACCACTGTGAAAGAGTCGTGAAATTCCAAGCGCTTTCGTGACTACTCACATTGTTCCTTGACAATGTGAGTAGTCACGAAAGCGCTTGGAATTTCACGACTCTTTCACAGTGGTTGTTCTGCATATATATATATATATATATATATATATATATATATATATATATATATATATATATATATATATATATATATATATATATATATATATATATATATATACATGTCGTGCCTAATAGGTAAAACTTGCGATTTTGGCTTAAATAGCAACGCTCTTCTTGCCAAATAATTCTAGCGAAAATTTGTGTATGCAATAATTTCGCAAAAATTCTTCTGATCCTAACGAAAAAAATATATTTCATTGTGATTATTCATTATTAAATTATTGTAAACTTATCTAAAATATATTTAGTTGGATTTTGCTAAATTAAATTGCGCTTATTATAATAAGGTCAGGTAAATTTTCTAAGGCTCTTTTGGTACAAAATTATTAATTTTTACATTAACATAAATGAAAAATATATATATTTATATGTATAAGAGAAAATTTTAGAAATGGCTAAATTTTAAATGAGTTCTTGCTAACTGACAAATTTTACCTGTTCGGTACGGCATTAAATATATATATATATATATATATATATATATATATATATATATATATATATATATATATATATATATATATATATATATATATATATATATATACAGCAGCAGCAACCACTAGCACAACACTGATATAAGAACTGGGTTACAGTGCTACTTACAGGCACTATACAAAACTGGGATTGTTATGATTGATGACTTACAGTGCGACTTACCGGCATTGTCTGACTCCCGTGTAAGGTGTTTATAGCCGCCTGCGCCTCCGTGTGTGAGCCGTACTTTACAAACGCGCAGCCTGCACACGGAGAAACAAGAGGCAAGAAAAGCTACATTAGTTAGATGTACAGACAAATAGGAGATCGGTTCAAAGAAAGCTACGCAAGAAGCAGGAAAAGCTATACATTAGTTGGAGGTTCTGACACACACACACACACATGTAGTCTGCTGTAAAGAGCAGACTAATACTAAATGAAAGATTGTCTTCTTCCCGAGAGATCTGTCAAGATGTTAAGTTTAATAATCGAACATTTACACACATACAGCTTGTCGACAAAGAGACAAAGAAAACTGCACAGATGAACCCTTCCAGAAATACGTAATATGCCGACCCCCCCCCCCCCAAAATGAACAAAGGCGCAGCGTTGGGAAAAAATTCACTTGTGTATAGTTCATGACATTTATTAAAACGAAACCTTTTGCTACCAACGGTTTCACTGGTCTCACCATTCCATAGATATATATAACCGAAGAAAACTGAAAGAGATGTAAAGTTTTAAAATATTCACAAACTATTGGGAAAAAGGAAAAAATGCTATATTAAATGTTTTGGTGTCACGTCTAAGAGAAATCATGTTAGAGAAATCTATAAGATGAAATAAACAGAGTTTTTTTAAGTATGTATACAGGATATATACACGTCTCTCTCGGTGTATATACGCTAGGAATATGTATTTAAATCCTGTATTGCCAATAAACTTTAAACATCATTAACCAACCTATTGTATACATTGAAATGTATATATACCAGCGTATATACAAAGAGGTGTGTTTGACTCTGAGTGCATATATACTGGAGGTGTATCCCAGTGTACGTAACCGAGATATCCATATTTCAGTGTAAATACCCTGAGTTTACCTTAAACATTATTTTAAGGATTATAGTATACTAAAATGGTGGTGCACAGGTGACATGCAGCCTTAATAACCATCGTGTAGTCGACAGGCTTTAAACCTAGTCAACTAACACTTCTCTTTCCTGACGAAAAAAATAACATCACAATCTCTGTAAAATCCCGCCATTTGTCGAGGCCGGCAAAGGTCTCTTGATTCAAGGAGTTGGAGGCATTTTTTTCCATACTCCTCCTTTAAGAAAACTATGATTTTAATATTTCCCAGTAAAAAAAATATTACGATATCTGTCGTGCTAAAATTGGAATAATGAATTATCAATGGTGGAAGAACATTTCCAAAAATTTGTCAGGAAGAAAATCTGCCAAGAAGAAAATATGTCAGGGAGAAAATCTGCCAGGGGGAAAATCTGCCAGGGGGAAAATCTGCCAGGGGGAAAATCTGTCAGGGAGAAAATATGCCAGGGAGAAAATCTGCCAGGGGGAAAATGTCAGGGAAAATATGTCAGGGAGAAAATCTGCCAGGAAGAAAATCTGTCAGGAAGAAAATATGTCAGGGAGAAAATCTGCCAGGAAGAAAATATGTCAGGAAGAAAATATGTCAGGGAGAAAATCTGCCAGGAAGAAAACTCTGCCACAAGGAAAAATCTGCCATGAAGAAAATCTGAAAGGAAGAGACTCAAAAATTAATTTTTTTTGCATGAAAGGAGATGAGATATGTGAAGCACTTGTACAGTAATATGGAAAAAAGACCACTTTTCTAATATACCAAAAGTAGCAATAATAATAATAATAATAATAATAATAATAATAATAATAATAATAATAATAATAATGATAATAATGAAAAGCGAGCAATCAGATAAAAAAACGTTTTTAACATGATTAACTTGGAGGGCAAAGGAAGGCTGTCTTCGTGCTGATGTAGAACTCTTGATCCAGGGAAGTGGAGCTCCCCTTGGAAATTATAAACGCTGATTAACAGGATTATGTGTAAGCCTTTTCCCCCTCTTTATACTCACAGGTAACTGGCACATCCTCATCCACCCCAGCGATGGCACTCCCACCCTCACAGTGCCAACCAGAGAGCCATCCTAGAGGGACTCCGCTGAGGGGCCAAAATCTGATTCCCAGGAACCGCAACTCGATTCCGGAATTTAAAGTGTGGTGCCGCGAGCTACAAATAACTTTGTCAAGTTCGAGGTTCAAACCGGGATCGTCAAGCTAAGTCCAGCTGCTAGCAGTGAAAGCTAGCTAGGTAACTTTCCCTCTCTAATATTCATGTCTAGTTCACTCATAGCACTATAACTCATATGGATTTAGCGCTAGTTTTATTTATAATAATAATAATAATAATAATAATAATAATAATAATAATAATAATAAAATATTTTGGGGGAAGCATTAAACCAGGAGGGGTTACATAGTGCCTGGGAGGCATTTAGGATCGATCCAAGGAAAGGGAGGGCAACTCCAATTTCTTGGATTAAAAGCCATTCACTGGTATCAAAGAACCTCCCTTGAAGGGAATAATATTAATAACAATAATTGTAGACTCGTACATGACATGTCTAACTCGTATCTAACACTTGTATCAACTTCAAAAAAATCATTAAAGGCACTTTTTTGAAGTCTACTGATACAAGTCTTGTGAGGCTACACTAGTCTGCATGATAATTACATAGTGGGAACACACGCAGTGTGAGGCTACACTAGTCTGCATGATAGTTACATAGTGGAAACACACGTAGACTGAGGCTACACTAGTCTGCATGATAGTTACATAGTGGGAACACACGTAGAGTGAGGCTACACTAGTCTGCATGATAGTTACATAGTGGGAACACACGCAGTGTGAGGCTACACGAGTCTGCATGATAATTACATAGTGGGAACACACGCAGTGTGAGGCTACACTAGTCTGCATGATAGTTACATAGTGGGAACACACGTAGAGTGAGGCTACACTAGTCTGCATGATAGTTACATAGTGGAAACACACGCAGTGTGAGGCTACACTAGTCTGCATGATAGTTACATAGTGGAAACACACGCAGTGTGAGGCTACACGAGTCTGCATGATAGTTACATAGTGGAAACACACGCAGTGTGAGGCTACACTAGTCTGCATGATAGTTACATAGTGGAAACACACGCAGTGTGAGGCTACACGAGTCTGCATGATAGTTACATAGTGGAAACACACGTAGAGTGCGGCTACACTATTCTATAAGACTTAGGTAGAGGGAATGTAAGTAGTGCATGACTATACTATTGTATACAGTATGTAATAGAAGCTTGCTATTTGTCCCTGTAGTTCTCCATCACACAGGATGGGTTTCCCTGTAGTTCTCCATCACACAGGATGGGTATCATATTAAGTGGTAAAACCCGTCATCATGAGCTGGAATTGACTAAGCTCTTTGATATAGAAAACTCAAAGTGTGTCCTTACTGAGCCATGTCAAAGCAAATGGCAGCTGGCATCAATATCTACTTACTACTGCCATTACCAACAACTTACTACTCTCATTACCAACAACTTCTCTCATTACCAATTCAACAACAACTTGCTAGTGTCACCATCAACCTCCTACTGCCACCACCAACAGACTACTGCTGTCACAATCAACCTACTACTGTTACCAGAAATTTGTCACTGTCATGTCTAATTTATTCTCATATTAAAGAAAACATTAAAAGGCAAGCAAAGTAATTTAATTACTCGCCACAAACCATTTCCGTAATTGGTTCCAGGTCATTGGTTATAAGTCACACTAAATTTATAAGAAAGGGAAAATGTCCCCATCATTTACGAGAAAGTGGCAGTCTATCCAGAAAATTATCATCACGGGGAAACAAAACAGGTACAGAAGTTTCAGTGATCACTAACACTGAGGATGCTGCGACTCTTACACGAGAGTCGAAGTGACAAGACAATCATGAAGGCGAAAATGTTGTGGTGTTCTGATTCTAGTCGTGGAGTGATTATGTGGAAGTGAAAATTAATTATAGTTCACAGAAAGCGCTAAGTCCGTGCGAGCCATTCAGCGGTCTGGAGAGTGAAGAGGAGGCTTGGCAGTGGTTGTGGAGTGTTGCTCTGAGGAATCACAGGTCCACCTAGGTAGCTTGGAAAGCGCTAGCAGCTTGAAGCTTTCCCCCGAGGTGATGAATTGTTGAGCACTCATCCCCAACCCCACCTCAAGCTCCCTCCCCCTAACTCATACCGAAGCTCCACCCACCACCAACACAATTCCAACCTCCCTCAACCGTGCCTCACACACATCCCCTTATACCTTACCCTCACCGACACATTCCTTCCCTACACTACACATGCAGGGACCACATCTTCAGCCTCAAGATGGTCAGGAAGTGGAATCACATGGATGAATAAGTGGCGGAGGCAGGCTCCATACATAGTTTTAAGAGCAGGTACGATAGGGCTCATGTGGCTAGGAGGAAGTAAATCTGGCACGCTGCACGCTGAGATCCAGGGCCAGGAGCTAAGATGAGACCCCTGCAACCACAAATAGGTGAGAACAGACACACACAGAGTCATAGAGCTGTCAGGAATTGGAATAGTGTGGCAAGTGATGTAGTGGAGGCAGGAACCATACATAGCTTTAAGACTAGGAGGGGCCAGGAGCTGAGTCTAGAGCCCTGCAACCACAATTAGGTGAGTACACATACACACACACACACACACACACACACACACAGTGATTCGACCACTGCCACCACAAATAGGTGAGTACACACCACTGTTATTCCCTTCACTAACACACAGGCAGCTGCACTTGCATACCAAACGTGTTTGGGGACGTCAGTTTATGCTTCTCATAACAATATTTATCATACTTGATTATATAAGCCAAAAATAGATTCACGCTGATTACACAAACGTAAATTTGTTTGCCCATGTTGAGAAATTATCCTTAATGCATTTGTTAATCAGTTCAGAGTGTATATAATAGGTAGGCAGAGAGCAACACTCCAGGGAGATGGTCATAATGTCGTACTGAGGGAAATGGAGAAGAAAAGACACAAGATTCTGGAAAACATTTCACTAGCGCAACGTTTGCCCTCTGAGTAGCGTTTTGTCCGTGTACAGCGAAATGCTCTCCGCAGAGTGAAAAGCTGTTTCGGCCAAACCTTCTTCAGGAGCGTGCGGCTTTATCCTCATCCAGGGAGGCACTACGGTTCTGCCATGCGAGTGAAAAAGGAAGCCTGTTAAATTATTTGCACTCTGGCAGGATTGCTGGCCTTTCCTCATGTATTCTGGTGAACACGTGAGATGACAGGTAAATCTTACCAACCTCTGCTTACATCCATTAAACACTTTACTCTCTTAGGCGTTCCTTGACAGTTAATGCTTCTATCATATTTCAGTTCTAATTTTATTTACTCTATGACCGGGCCGAGGGGGCGATACTCGAATTATTATTATTATTATTATGATGATGATGGGGAAAAGGTAAGCCCTAAGGGTTTTCACAGCCCTTGGGGAATGGGAGGCAGTCAGGTTCGAACCAAGAAAGGGAAGATGACCTATATATTCTTCGTTCAAGAACACTTCAGGGGATCCATGGAAGACGTCAACAATTTAATTTAAAGAGCCAGTATCACGGTTAGTTTCAGTTAACTGGACAGTCATTATGACAATCAAGACAGACTGAGAAAAAGAAAGAGACTGTCAGAGTGGTCAACAAGTATATAAAATAATTTTGGAAGCACCGAGGAGAAGCAACTGTCAACAATAACGTAGTAACACTGGGTGAAAAAAAAACGAATTATTATCAACTAAAAAAACACTTAAACTGTTACAATGAATAGAAGTAGAAAACCTTAATGCATTTTGGGAGTCGAACAAATTACGGTGGTAATTATGTGGTAATAATAGATAAATATGGAATATTTTTTACGACATTTTACGTATTAATTCCATTATGTTTTTATTTTTACATTAATATGCGAGAAGAATTCTCCGTAAAGCACTTTTTTTTCAACTTCATAATAATAAAATATGAGGGAAATTCTGGTGGTAAGACTTACATGAGCTGGGGGTCAAATCTCCCTCAGGTATTTGCAGCTTAAACGATGAACGGAAGTAGCAATTGAATGTGTGCAAGCTCTGTGGCTGGAAGTAAAGTGAGTCTGTGTGAACACACACACACACACACAGCTGATTAAGCTTTTGTTGAGACAACGTTTCGCTCTGTGTGAAGCTTTTATTATATCATGTTGATCACGCATGTTTATGTCACTGTTATATACATGGGACACTAAAGTATGTGTTGCCTGTGTATATACAGTATAGCAGGTTGGTATAGTAAGAGAGGAAAAACAAATTAATAGAGAGTGGAGTGGAGAAAAAACATACACTGGCAGGATAACTCAGAATACAACAGAATATATTCATATAGAATTAGCATCAATGACAGTTATTAAAAACATATTCACCTTATAACTACAGTTACTAACACCTAAAAAGAATATTAAATAGTTGCTGCAGTTAGACGATGCTAATTTGTAAAGGTATTGATACCTGAATACTGAAGCTGCTTATTTCGGAGTTGATATAGGAACAGGCATGTCAGCTATCTGGGCTGAGGTGTGCTGGTGTTTCATGGGCCTCTCGGAGCAAAGTCTTAAATCTTACCACTGTATCACGGTAAATAAAGCACTTGTATATCACTTCTGCTCTGTCAATGGTCTGTACAATTTCTCTTCACTGTCTTGCATATAACGTATAATCCCCAGACTGCTCGTATACTGTACAAAATTATAACAGATGTCTTTGAGCTGATCCATTGGTTTAACACTTGTTTACGCTCGTGTCTGGCTTTAAACATAATGGAGTTTAGAACATTTGGGGATGATATTGCGTCGCTTACAATTAAGGTGTCAGGTTTGAATAATTCGGAGGGAGAGAGGTGGAGGCCCAGTTATTTATGCAGGCCGCGCGCTTAATACAGTGTTTCCTGTGTTACATGTGTGTTAGCTGGAAGTAGCAGATGTACGAAGCTCATTAAGGCAGTATCTCACCTGTAAACTATGACCAAGAATACTTTATAAGTTAAAATACGGATTTAAGTAAATTTTCAGAGTACTCACTTGTATGTGGTGTGTGTGTGTGTGTGTGTGTGTGTGTGTGTGTGTGTGTGTGTGTGTGTGTGTGTGTGTGTGTGTGTGTGTGTGTATGTGTGTATACACACCAGTTTGTGTTTGTGGAAATCGAGTCCTGGCTCCTGGCCCAGATTCTTGCCCATCATCATCCGGCATTACCGGTTTCTGGCCCCTTTTAGGCCTATCATATCTATCCTTGAAACAATATATATCGAGTCCGCCTTCACCACTTCTATATCCAATTCATTCCAATTTTCTGTTATCCTGAAACTAAAAAAGTACTCCCTAACATCTCAGTGACTCATCTATGCTTTGAATTTCCATCTACTTCCCTTTTACCTGATCCTCACCTTGTAAAAATTCTGTCCATATTAGCCTGTATTTTCCCACCTTCCAGTCTATATTCTGTTTCCTGTCTTCTTTTCCATCCTTGCTCTTGCTTCATACTGAACTCAAGCATCTAGTTACCTAATTAACCCGTAGTATTCAAGCCTGCTGGAAACCCTCACTGTCCTTTCCTAGTTGTATTCTTAATAGGCTTAGATCTGCATACGGATTCAAATGCATTTCGATACCATCTGGCAGGTCATACACAGTACATATATTAATAATAATAGTGGCCTTAGTGATGATCCTTGGGGGTTACCACTTTTTATCTTTACCCAACGTGACACTACTGCCGCAATTTGTCTTCTGTTTCTCAGGTACTTTATGACCCTTTCTTCCTTGCTGTTGAGGCCCGTGTACCATCCTTGTCTCTCGTTTTATCCCCTGTCAATGACCCGATGATTTAGCCGGGTTTTGACGCACTGTACTTCAGCCTAGGATGTTGGAGGATGGAGCCTCCTTCGTTATACTTACTAGTAACTTTGTCATAGTGCTCCAACGGGTTGGTCACACACAGTTTCCTATCTTTGAATCTGTGTTAGTATTCGCTAACAAAGTTCTTCCTCTCCAGGTGCTGCAGCATCCACAACCTGACAATCTTCTCTTCAGGTGCTGCAGCATCCACAACCTGACAATCATCTCTTCAGGTGCTGCAGCATCCACAACCTGACAATCTTCTCTCCAGGTGCTGCAGCATCCACAACCTGACAATCTTCTCTCCAGGTCCTGCAGGATCCACAACCTAACAATCTTCTCTCCAGGTGCTGCAGCATCCACAACCTGACAATCTTCTCTCCAAGTGCTGCAGCATCCACAACCTAACAATCTTCTCTCCAGGTGCTGCAGCATCCACAACCTGACAATCTTCTCTTCAGGTGCTGCAGCATCCACAACCTGACAATCTTCTCTTCAGGTGCTGCAGCATCCACAACCTAACAATCTTCTCTCCAGGTGCTGCAGCATTCACCACCTGACAATCCTCTCTCCAAGTGCTGCAGCATCCACAACCTAACAATCTTCTTTCCAGGTGCTGCAGCATCCACCACCTGACAATCTTCTCTTCAGGTGTTACAGCATCCACAACCTGACAATCTTCTCTCTAGGTGGTCCAGCATCCATCCCCTGACAATCTTCTCCATTACTCCGCAAAGATGCACGTCAGTGATACCAGCCACCAGTCATACCAGCCTTCAGTCATACCAGCCTTCAGTCATACCAGCCATCAGTCATACCAGCCTTCAGTCATATCAGACATCAGTCATACCAGCCTTCAGTCATACCAGCCATCAGTCATACCAGTCTTCAGTCATACCAGCTTCTAGTTTAGTACTTCCTGTCTAATCCACTCCTTAAATATTGGGATTGTATATGCTACTTGACGACTATATTAAGCTGTCTGAGGCCTGGTCATGGACCGGGTCTTGGGGGCGTTGACTCCCGGAACACCTTCCAGGAATACCCTCCAGGAATACCCTCCAGGAACACCCTCCAGGAACGCCCTCCAGGAACACCCTCCAGGAACGCCCTCCAGGAACACCCTCCAGGAACGCCCTCCAGGAACACCCTCCAGAAACACCCTCCACTAATACCCTCCAGGAACACCCTCCAGGAATATCCTCCAGGAACACCCTCCAGGAACACCCTCCAGGAACACCCTCTAGGAATACCCTCCAGGAACACCCTACAGGAACGCCTTCTAGGAACACCCTCCAGCCTCCCCCTTCAGGAATACCCTCCAGGAACACCCTCCACCAACGCCCTCCAAGAACACCCTCCAGGTACGCCCTCCAGGAATACCCTACAGGAACACCCTCCAGGAACGCCCTCCAGGAACACTCTACAGGAACGCCCTCCAGGAGCACCCTCCAGGATCGCCCTCCAGGAACACCCTCCAGGAACGCCCTCCAGGAATACCGTCCAGGAACACCCTCCAGGAACGCCCTCCAGGAAAACCCTCCAGGAACGCCCTCCAGGAACACTCTCCATGAACACCCTCCAGGAACACCCTCCAGGAACACCCTCCATGAACACCCTCCATGAACACCCTCCATGAACACCCTCCAGGAACACCCTCCAGGAACACCCTCCAGGAACGCCCTCCAGGAACGCCCTCCAGGAACACCCTCCAGGAACACCCTCCAGGAACACCCTCCAGGAACACCCTCCAGGAGCACCCTACAGGAACGCCCTCCAGGAGCACCCTCCAGGAACGCTCTCCAGGAGCACCCTCCACGAGCGCCCTCCAGGAATACCGTCCAGGAACACCCTCCAGGAACGCCCTCCAGGAAATCCCTCCAGGAAAACCCTCCAGGAACACCCTCCATGAACACCCTCCAGGAACACCCTCCAGGAACACCCTCCATGAACACCCTCCAGGAACACCTTCCAGGAACGCCCTCCAGGAACACCTTCCAGGAACGCCCTCCAGGAACACCCTCCAGGAACACCCTCCAGGAACACCCTCCAGGAACGCCCTCCAGGAACACCCTTCAGGAACACCCTCCAGGAACACCCTTCAGGAACACCCTCCAGGAACACCCTCCATGAACACCCTCCAGGAACACCCTCCATTATTCTTGCTGTCTGATAGCTGCCTCGTCCCTAGGGACTTGCTGAATTATTACCTTAGCATTACATGTATAATAATTATATATATAGACTACAAAGGTTATTTTTTTAGTGAGAAACGCATTATTTTGGTAGTGAAACTTTCTTTGCGACGTTTTACCCATGACCGGAGTTTATCTGGTGTACACAATAATGTCCAGTCATGGGCGAAATGTCGTTAATAAAGGTTTCACCAGAAATATTGTTTAGTTCTCACTGCCTGTAGTCATTGGTCTATCAAATTCTTATAACAATTTTGTTAAATAGAAGCTATTTTTATTAGCGAAAAGTTAAAGTTATTTGGAAAATAAGCACATACATACATATATACATACATACATACATATATACATACATACATATATACATACATACATATATACATACATACATATATACATACATACATATATACATACATACATATATACATACATACATATATACATACATATATACATACATACATATATACATACATACATACATACATATATACATACATATATACATACATACATATCAATAACAACACTTCGCTTGCCAAGGATTCGAACCCATGTTGTACTGGCCTGCCTCATGGTAAGCGAGAACCACATGACGCTTTAAACCACAGGACCACCCAACCCTATTGTAGGGTTGGGTGGAAGTACTTTTTAGTCATAGAGTTGTCAGGAAGTGGAATAGTCTAGCAAATGACGTAGTGCAGGCAGGACCATACATAGTTTTAAGACGAAGTATGATAAAGCTCATGGAGCAGGGAGAGAGAGAGGGCCCAGTAGCGATCAGTGAAGAGACGGGGCCAGGAGCTATGAATCGGCCCCTGCAACCACAAACAGGTAAGTACAGAGTATACTGGACAAGTCTAGTAAAAGTAGCAAGAGGTAGCATGCAAGAAGTCGTGGGCAGCAAGAGAGTATTCTGGCCCCAACAAACACAAGGGAGTCACACGGGAGAGCAACCCCATCTTAAGTTCCCCGTATTCAAATCAAGCTGTTTATATTCCCTCAGAATTCACAGCACGGACTACCTGCTCTCCTGAGAGGGTCGAGCAGTGCACTCCCCAGCACTTCAGAGACAAGAAGAGATGGAAGTCCAGCTGTTCGTGGAGTGTTTTAGGGCGGAATGAACGGTGGGATTGACGGCGCTGAGGGGAAAATCGCTTCACTGGTGTTCGACTCTAAAATTATGGTATGAAAACCTCTTCAGTGTTGCTTGTGTTTGGGGAGGGCGTGTGTGTGGTGAGGGCGTGTGTGTGGTGAGGGTAGTAGGGAAATGTGGTGGTGGTATTTGGTGAGGGTAGGAGTGGTGGTGGGTGTTAGTGGTGAGGGTTAGTGGAGCTATTAGTAGTGGTGGCTCTTGGTGTTGGTGGGGTTAGTAGTGTTAGTGGTGGTGACTGTGGTGGTGTTGGTGGGGTTAGTAGTGTTAGTGGTGGTGACTGTGGTGGTGTTGGTGGTTGTGGTGATTGTGGTTGTGGTGGTGATTGTGGTTGTGGTTGTGGTTGTGGTCGTTGTGGGGGTAATACCAAGTTAGTGTTTTGAGATTAATAATGTTTAAGAGTTATTTTTGATGTAAAAATGTGGTGACAATTATTTCCTCGGTTAACTTGAAGTCAAGAAAGAACACCACCTGTAAACCACGACCTGTAAACCGCGACCTGTAAACCACGACCTGTAAACCGCGACCTGTAAACCGCGACCTGTAAACAACGATCTGTAAGCCACGACCTGTAAACAACGATCTGTAAGCCACGACCTGTAAACAACGATCTGTAAGCCACGACCTGTAAACCACGACCTGTAAACCACGACCTGTAAACAACGATCTGTAAGCCACGACCTGTAAACCACGACCTGTAAACCGCGACCTGTAAACCACCTGTAAACCACGACCTGTAAGCCACGACCTGTAAACCACGACCTGTAAACCACGACCTGTAAACCATTACCTGTAAACCACTATTTATAAACCACGACCAGTAAACCATTACTTGTAAACCACTATCTGTAAACCACGACCTGTAAACCATCACCCATAAACCACAACTTGCAAACCACGGCCTGTAAGCCACGACCTGAAAACCACGACCTGTAAACCACCACCCGTAAACCACAATCTGTAAATCACGACCTGTAAACCACGACCTGTAAACCACAACCCGTAAACCACAACATGTAAACCACGACCTGTAAACCACGACCAGTAAAGCACGACCTGTAGCCCACGACCTGTACACCACGACCTGTACACCAAGACCCGTCAAAAAACAAGACTTTCCAACGGTCTCACTAATTTGGTCCATCGAGTGCTCATTGACGACCTTAATTACCTCTTAAAGAGGCAATTAGTCATTTAATTGTGAGAGCTGCATAGGTCCACTTGACTATTTAAGTGAACAAGTGATTCACTGAATTTCCCAATTAACACTGAATTTCCCAATTAACACTGAATTTCCCAATTAATACTGAATTTTAAAACGGGAGAAAAACACGAATTATGATATTTTTAACATATATTGTGAGAATTTCTCAGTGTACAAGTGGAATAGAAAGGTCCCAGGACCGAAACGGATCCAATAAAAAAATGTCCCATTTTTAGCAATATTTTTTTTATATTAGCCCGATAGCGGTAAGCCCGTAAGGGTCATACAGCGCCTGCTGAATGGGAGGTCATGAGAATTGAAGCGAGTTACGGAAATCAGAAAATCCTTCACTAACGTCAAGTGAAGGTTCTCACTGTGTATATAGTTAGGTTATGCGTGTATGCATTAAAGGGTCACGAAGACGTATACCAGGATACCCATGGTGTTACTGTGTCAGGCAAGTGCCGTCTTTATGGTATTACTGTACCGACAGGTTGACGTGTAAGACACATGTACAACACTCTGGTAGATTTATTGTCTTGTCTGACGCAGCAACACTGATAGATTTATTATCTTGTCTGAGGCAGCAACACTGTGGTAGATTTATTATCTTGTCTGAGGCAGCAACACTGTGGTAGATTTATTATCTTGTCTGAGGCAGCAACACTGTGGTAGATTTATTATCTTGTCTGAGGCAGCAACACTGATAGATTTATTATCTTGTCTGAGGCAGCAACACTGATAGATTTATTATCTTGTCTGAGGCAGCAACACTGATAGATTTATTATCTTGTCTGAGGCAGCAACACTGATAGATTTATTATCTTGTCTGAAGCAGCAACACTGATAGATTTATTATCTTGTCTGAGGCATCAACACTGATAGATTTATTATCTTGTCTGAGGCAGCAACACTGATAGATTTATTATCTTGTCTGAAGCAGCAACACTGGTAGATTTATTATCTTGTCTGAGGCAGCAACACTGATAGATTTATTATCTTGTCTGAGGCAGCAACACTGATAGATTTATTATCTTGTCTGAGGCAGCAACACTGATAGATTTATTATCTTGTCTGAGGCAGCAACACTGATAGATTTATTATCTTGTCTGAGGCAGCAACACTGATAGATTTATTATCTTGTCTGAGGCAGCAACACTGATAGATTTATTATCTTGTCTGAAGCATCAACACTGATAGATTTATTATCTTGTCTGAGGCAGCAACACTGATAGATTTATTATCTTGTCTGAGGCAGCAACACTGATAGATTTATTATCTTGTCTGAGGCAGCAACACTGATAGATTTATTATCTTGTCTGAGGCAGCAACACTGATAGATTTATTATCTTGTCTGAAGCATCAACACTGATAGATTTATTATCTTGTCTGAGGCATCAACACTGATAGATTTATTATCTTGTCTGAGGCATCAACACTGATAGATTTATTATCTTGTCTGAAGCATCAACACTGCGGCATCTGGTTACAGAGAATGTCGCTAACTGGTTAATACGACCATTTATAGTTTCCTTTACAGTGAATGAATCAACCTCTTGTACAAATTAACAAAATATTTGTTAAAGAGAGTCTAGTAAGACTTTGTCACAGGTTATCGTGCTGGAAACTTAGCACATATATAAATAAACATCTGTCATAACAAGTCTCTTGGAAGTTAGCTTAAAATAATGGCTTCCTTGTGCTTGAATAGTGATTTTTAACCCGGGATGGGAATTTCAGGGAGGTTCAGGCGTAGTGAAAGGTGTTTACATTGGCTTACCTCACAAATTCCCAGATATATGATTGAGAGAGAGAGAGGGAGAGAGAGAGAGAGAGAGAGAGAATGTGTGTGTGTGTGTGTGTGTGTATGTGTGTGTATGTGTGTGTATGGGTGTGTATGTGTGTGTGTATGTGTGTGTGTATGTGTGTGTATGTGTGTGTGTGTGTACTTACCTACATATACTCTCCTACATGTAGCTTCAGGGGTCGAGTTCTAGCTCTTCGTCCCGCTTCTCAACTTGTGTTTGTTTCTGCCCGTCTCATCAGAATCCAAGACACAGGAGCAGTTGTCATATTACATTTGATTAGCACTCAGTCAGACTGTTTTTTTTTTGTTAATGCACTAGCTAGTAAATGGCCTGGCCAGTAGGTTAGTTGGGTTGGAGTTGGTTGGATGGTTAACTAACTTTCTGGTTGAGCAGTCAGTAGACTTGAATAAGATACATGCGCAACACCTGTGTATTTGCAATATGAAAACATTTCGCCTATATTGAATTTAAAAAGTCTCAAACTGGCGAAACATCTTCAAAATAAAGGTACCCAGTATTGCACATGTGTTTTTTCAACAACTTGACGGTATTGTATACTATTAATATGAAGTCAGAAGAGAGAAACCTTGATCTACTGAAGGCTTATTTACATCCATGTATCTGTCTTCAGTAGACATGACTGGTATGTCATTAACTGTTTGAGGGTTTGGGTACATTATTATTATTATTATTATTATTATTATTATTGTTATTATTATTATTAACACATCGGCCGTTTCCCACCAAGGCAGGGTGGCCCGAAAAAGAAAAACTTTTATCATTCACTCCACCACTGTCTTGCCAGAGAAGTACTCACACTTCAGTCATAAAACATATACATCTTTTTGTTTATAATGGCGTTGATGACTCACATGAACATTATATAAATCTGATTTATTAAAACCTAATAAATTCATTTTGAATTATATCCATTGGGACCCCTAACTCATTGCTTTCAAATCCACTTACTGGTTGGCGGACTGACTTAAATTAATTTGATAACAGACTGGTTATGTAGCTAGTTGTCTGGTTGAGCAATTGGTAGATTGGTTGATGGGTGGAGTAGCAGATTGGTAGTATGCTGTACCTCAGATCTCACAAGTTCTTCATAATATGTAAAAAGTACATGATAGGCTTGATTTATCATGTGGACACAGGCATCATGTCACAAGCTATATCATAATTAACATAGTCTCTATAAAGATGGCAGTAAAACTGCTGTGAAAACCTATACCCTAACAGCTCTGACATCACGTATTATTATTATTATTATTATTATTATTATTATTGAGAGTATTTATTAGAAGGGTTTCCTAGTAGTGCAGTGGTAACGTGTTCTGCTCACAACTGAAAGACTTAGGATCGAGCCTTTGGTGTTGTGGGTTGCATCCTGAGGAGGGACCTACATACGAGAGCCTCGGTAGAAATATGGCACACTGCCTGGATTCTTTGGATTATCTTGGGGTTTATAATCAGGATAAAGTGTTCTAAGACGGGGAAACAAACACAATATCAACAGAATACAGACATGTTTTTCATACACTCACACACACACTGCAAGATTAGCAAATGCTAAAGCAATATGCAGACTTCGCAAAATCCTTTCTTCTTGTTCTTCGTACTGTGGGTTTAATGGACCAGCCACAGATTATGCTGTATCAAATCCTTCCCGATTTCCTGGGAAGAAATATTGCCCAAATCCTCACGATGAGAGAAGAAACGGAAGCTTACGTCGGATACAAACGAGAAAGAGTAGTTTCCGTCACTGTTACGGTGTTCGGGCATCAAGAAGTTTGAGATCGGTCCTAAAGAAGGGTAAAACCAGCAGCCGAGACGGATGGCCCGGGTGCCTCCTGATCGAGCTGGTAAAATATAACATAACACGAGCACCAAAGAGATAGTTAGAAGTGGAGAACCAGAACCCTAATGTTGCATAAGTGGAGAACCAGAACCGCTAATGTTGCATAAGTGGAGAACCAGAACCCTAATGTTGCACAAGTGGAGAACCAGAACCGCTAATGTTGCATAAGTGGAGAACCAGAACCGCTAATGTTGCATAAGTGGAGAACCAGAACCGCTAATGTTGCATATTATATTGTTCATCATAATTCTTATCTTGTGACAAAAAAGTCTGTTGTATTATGTTATAAATATGATTACATTATAATGAAGTATAATAATTAAATAAACACTTAGGTATTATAGAAACTGATAGCGAAGCACCTGAGGAATAGTAGGTAAATCAAGAGACCTTCACCAACATCAAGAGACCTTCACTAACATCAAGAGACCTTCACTAACATCAAGAGACCTTCACTAACATCAAGAGACCTTCACTAACATCAAGAGACCTTCACTAACGTCAAGAGACCTTCACTATCAAGAGACCTTCGCTAACATCAAGAGACCTTCACTAACATCAAGAGACCTTCACTAACATCAAGAGACCTTCGCTAACATCAAGAAACCTTCACTAGCATCAAGAGACCTCCACTAGCATCAAGAGACCACTAGCATCAAGAGACCTTCACTAACATAAAGGGTCCTTCACTAGCATCAAGAGACCTCCACTAGCATTAAGAGACCTTCACTAGCATCAAGAGACCTCCACTAGCATCAAGAGACCACTAGCATCAAGAGACCTTCACTAACATCAAGAGACCTTCGCTAACATCAAGAGACCTTCGCTAACATCAAGAGACCTTCACTAACATCAAGAGACCTTCACTAACATCAAGAGACCTTCACTAACATCAAGAGACCTTCACTAACATCAAGAGACCTTCACTAACATCAAGAGACCTTCACTAACATCAAGAGACCTTCACTAACATCAAGAGACCTTCACTAACATCAAGAGATCTTCACCAACATCAAGAGACCTTCACCAACATCAAGAGACCTTCACCAACATCAAGAGACCTTCACTAACATCAAGTGGCCCATCTTAAAGGACGATAAACTATCTTGCTAAAACTCACCTTTCAGAAAATTCGGCTACTTTTCCATTTTTCTAAGAATTGCGGAGTTTTCTTGACTCTCCCATTTTTTTTTAGACCAATAAATTCTTCCTTTTTCAAATTTCAGTTGAAGAGCGCATCGTGGCGTTCGTCACATGTTCACTTTGACACACGGGGGAAAATAAAAAAAAATTGTGTTTCTTTAAAAAAAACAAAGCCTTAAATGAATTTTTCTCTGAACAAAATAGGTAAACAAATGAGGTAGATGTTAATCTGGCGGCCGCGCCCAGCACACTGCCACTGCTGCTGGCCAGGTTAACCATTGAAATATTTACCTAACGTCACCACCTACGTCACTTCTGCTCCAAGATGGCGGTTCCCTGCTTTCAGTTCCTCGCCCTTTGTGGAAATTGATCAGATTGCGGCGATCAGAGGTCAGCCAGCAGGTGCGTGACCTCAGGGGGTCATTAGAGGGAGAGATGGGTGATGAGATAGACTGCAATAACTGAAGAAGAGTAGTTTTGTGTTGCCCATCTCTCTCCATCTCTCCTCCCCCCTCATCCCCGGACGCTCCAATACATAGAACACGTGACATTTGCTCTGGACAGGCTTCCAGTGAATATTTCAGACGCAGAGCTGCGTTGGTGGGGCGGCCAGCGAACACTCCACATCCTGCCTGCCTGCTTGCCCCTCTCTCTCTCTCTCTCTCTCTCTCTCTCTCTCTCTCTCTCACTCTCTCTCTCTCTCTCTCTCTCTCTCTCTCTCTTATTCTAGGGTCATTGCTGCTCCCTGCTACTGTTGCTACTTATGTCTACTTGTGTCTATCTTAACGAGCAAATGGGATATATCACCCAAAAAAGTCTTAATTTCATAAATCCTCTTGCAAAAAGTTTTAATATCAAGTTGTCTCGCTCAAAAAAAAGTCTTCATTTTAAGACGTCTCGCTCAAAAAAGTCTTAATTTCAAGACGTCTCGCTCAAAAAAGTCTTAATTTCAAGATGTCTCGCCCAAAAGTCTTAACATCAAGGTGTCTTGCCCGGAAAGTCTCGTCTAAAAATTAAGCTATCAAGACTTGGTCAAGCTTACTCCTGGGCGAAACATCATCTGCAATTAATACCTGCTCTATGTTATGTGCCACTGATGGCGGTGATGGGCTCTTGATCCAAGAAACTGGACTCATTTTTACTCTTCACTGGATCGAAGCAGATTGTGTCTTATTTCACTAGTGGCTATATCTACCCCTTTGAGTTTAGTGCTTCCCCGTAAGGTGAGAATAAACCATAATGAAGGATACCAGTGCCACTGTAAGCACAGTGCCAGGATGACACCAGTGCCACTGTAAGGACAGTGTTAGGGTGACACTAATGCCACTGCAAGCACAGTAACAGGATGACACCAGTGTCACTAAGCACAGTGTCAGGATGACACCGGTGCCTCTCTAAGCACAGTAACAGGATGACACCAATGCCACTGCAGCACAGTGTCAGGATGACACCAGTGCCACTGTAAGCACAGTGTAAGGATGGTGCCAGTGCCACTAAGCACAGTGCGAGGATGAGACCAGTGCCACTGAGCACAGTGCCAGGATGACACCAGTGTTACTAATCACAGTACCAGGATGAGACCAGTCTACTAAACACAGTGTCAGGGTGACACCAGTGCCACTGTAAGCACAGTGTCAGGATGGCAACAGTGCCAGGATGAGACCAGTGCCACTAAGCACAGTGCCAGGATGACACAAGTGCCACTAAGCACAGTGACAGGATGAGACCAGTTCACTAAGCACAGTGTCAGGGTGCCACTGGTGCCACTGTAAGCACAGTATCAGGATGACACCAGTGCCACTTTAAGCACAGTGTAAGGATGGTGCCAGTGCCACTAAGCACAGTGCCAGGATGACACCAGTGTTACTAATCACAGTACCAGGATGAGACCAGTCTACTAAACACAGTGTCAGGGTGACACCAGTGCCACTGTAAGCACAGTATCAGGATGACACCAGTGCCACTTTAAGCACAGTGTGAGGATGGCACCAGTGCCACTGCAAGTACAGTGTCAGGATAACACCGGTGCCACTGTAAGCACAGTATCAGGATGACACCAGTGCCACTCTAAGCACAGTGTGAGAATGACACCAGTGCCACTAAAGCAGAATGCCAGGATGACACCATTGCCACTGTAAGCACAGTGCCAGAATGACAATAGTGTCACTAAGCACAGTGCCAGGATGACACTAGTGCCACTGTAAACACAGAGCCAGTATGACACCAGTACCAATGTAATCAAAGTGCCAGGATGACACCAGTGCAACTATAAACGCAATGCTAGGATGACACTAGTGTCACTGTAAGCAGAGTGCCAGGATGACACTAGTGCAGCTATAAACACAATGCCAGATGACACTAGTGCAGCTATAAACACAATGCCAGATGACACTAGTGTCACTGTAAGCACAGTGCCAGGATGCCACTAGTGTCACTGTAAGCACAGTGCCAGAATGACACCAGTGCAACTGTAAGCACAGTGCCAGGATGACACCAGTGCCAGGATAGCACTAGTGCCACTAAGCACAGTGCTAGGATGACCCTAGCGTTACTGTAAGCGCAGTGCAAGGATGACACTAGTATCACTGTAAGCACAGTGCCAGTATGACATTAGTGTCATTAAATACAGTGCCAAGATAACTCTAATGTCACTAAATACAATGCCAGGATGACACTAGTGTCACTAAGCAGAGTGCCAGTATGACACTAGTGCCACCAAGCATCTCCCTCAGGCGCTGACATTTCCACCATCATTGAATTATTTAGTTTCTTGCTCTTCCCCCTCCCCCTTCCCCTCTCCTTCCCCTCCCCTTCCACCTCTCCCTCCAGTCCTCTTCTTCTGCCTCCTATTCCTCTTCGTCTCTTCTTCCCGTGATTTACCTGCTGGTGTATACATATTAACTCAAGCTATGTCTTAATGGGCGGTTGTCAATGAATATAAAATGGGACTGGGACTGGAACCGTGACTGTGGAGTGCAGCAGGTCCAGAGCTGGTCCACTGAGCCACCAAGCTTACAATAGAAAGATTTTACAACCAGCAAGCTGTGACATGTTTGCACCAGCAGCACCAACTGTGACTCTGCCATCCTCTCTTACCACAACCCCAGAAACTGTCATGATAGATGTGTTTTTAGAGCTCTGAGCCACTAGACCAGAAACTCAAGAGAAGTCGTTATGAACGACGACTCTAAGTGAGTAAACACCTGCAGTCAAGTTTCGTGGCTCAGGACCACGATTCGAGTCCCCGTCCATTCTTCAGTTTGTTCATTATATATATATATATATATATATATATATATATATATATATATATATATATATATATATATATATATATATATATATAGATAGATAGATAGATAGATATAGTGGACCCTCGAATTTAGTGCCTTTTCTGTATGCAAAACTAATTTTATCTATAAAATATATTGTTTGTTAATATTTTTGGGTGTCTGGAATGGTTTAATTGGATTTACATTATTTCCTATGGGAAATATTAACAAAACATACATTTTATAGATAATAAAAATAGTTTTGTATACAGAAAAGGCACTACTAAATTCGAGGGTCCACTGTATATATATATATATATATATATATATATATATATATATATATATATATATATATATATATATATATATATATATATATATATATATATATTAGATCCGCCAGGAACTGTGAATCGACCCCTGAAACCACAAATAGGTGAGTACATATACTCTCTCTCTCTCTCTCTCTCTCTCTCTCTCTCTCTCTCACCACCTGAACCACTTAACGAGCAGCTCCCTGGCTACCCTCGTCCCCAGATGCGCCCTGCAAACTGTTCAATTTGTTGCCTACTCCGCCACCTTACCTCCCCCCCCACCCCCTCTTCTCACCTTCCCTGGCTCCTCCGGTTTTTACTACCTACGTTTCCCCTTTCCTTCCAACCCCCCCACCCCCACTCTTCCCTCTTCACACTCTTCTTATCTTCCTTTGCCCTATGGCCTTTCTTTCTCGACCCTCGGCTCGTTCTTCCCACCGACTCCTGTCTCACACAACATAATATCAGGATCTGAGGTGTACATAGCGAGCCTTCGATCCTACTAAAGCACGTATCAAATAGAGGTGTCCAGTAGCTCGGTTGGTAGCGCACTCAGCTCACACACTGAGGTCAAGGGGTTTGATCCCTGGTATGAGTGGTGAACACTGGGGGCGTGTTTCCTTAAGACACCTGCTGCCCCTGTTCACCTAGCAGTAAGTAGGTACCTGGGTGTTAGGCGACTAGTGTACGTTGCATCCTGGGGACAATATTAACCTAATTTACACGAAATGCTCTGCATAAATATGTTACTGATATCAGCTACGAATGTATATAAATTGTATCATGTACTTGTATACTATATATTAAGTCCCAGGTTAAGCAGAGATTTTTCCGGCAACTTAAGTTAATTTTGTCTCCAGGATGCGACCCACACCAGTCGGCTAACACTCAGGTACCTACTTACTGCCAGGCGAACAGGGACAGCAGGTGTCTTAAGGAAACATGCATGCAATTTCACTAAACAATAATGAAAATACCACTACCACTACTTCTTTGTCTTCCTCTCTTGGTCCCGTCCACTGTCTCCCTCGTCTATATATACTGGCTCCCTCACTCTCTTGTGTTTGTATGACCTTGTAAATGATCCAAGTCAGACCGAAACGTCGTCAAAAGCTTCCCTCTTCTATGTGCGGTTTATCAGTGTATTGTTCCAGTCTCGATATTGTGCCTTTTTTACTCTTTATAAAAAATAAGGACACTAAATCCGCCGATATCCCCTGGAGGAAGGCACATGGGAGATGTGAATGATAAACACAATCTGCTTTCGATACGCATTTCTGGGGATTCGAGGCCTCGGGAGACGGCCCCTATTTTTCTCAAGAGGGAAGAGAAGGCTTCTTTACCAGCACAGTCACGGTAGGAGAGTCTCCAGCAGCAGCACAGTCATGGTAGGAGAGTCTCCAGCAGCACGGTCATGGTAGGAGAGTCTCCAGTAGCACAGTCATGGTAGAAGAGTCTCCAGCAGCACAGCCATGGTAGGAGAGTCTCCAGCATCACAGTCATGGTAGAAGAGTCTCCAGTAGCACAGTCATGGTAGGAGAGTCTCCAGCATCACAGTCATGGTAGGAAAGTCTCCAGCAGCACAATCATGGTAGGAGAGTCTCCAGCAGCAGCACAATCATGGTAGGAGAGTCTCCAGCAGCAGCACAATCATGGTAGGAGAGTCTCCAGCATCACCGTCATAGTAGCACAGTCATGGTAGGAGAGTCTCCAGCAGCAGCACAGTCATGGTAGGAAAGTCTCCAGCAGCACAATCATGGTAGGAGAGTCTCCAGCAGCAGCACAGTCATGGTAGGAAAGTCTCCAGCAGCACAATCATGGTAGAAGAGTCTCCAGCAGCACAGTCATGGTAGGAGAGTCTCCAGCAGCACAGTCATGGTAGGAGAGTCTCCAGCAGCACGGTCATGGTAGGAGAGTCTCCAGCATCACAGTCATATTAGAAGAGTCTCCAGTAGCACAGTCATGGTAGGAAAGCCTCCAGTAGCACAGTCATGATAGGAGAGTCTCCAGCAGCAGCACAGTCATGGTAGAAGAGTCTTCAGCAGCACAGTCATGGTAAGAGTGTCTCCAGCAGCATAGTCATGATAGGAGAGTCTCCAGCAGCACAATCATGGTAGGAGTCTCTCCAGCAGCAGCAGCAGTCATAGTAGAAGAGTCTCCAGCAGCACAGTCATGGTAAGAAAGTCTTCAGCAGCACAGTCATGATAGGAGTCTCTCCAGCAGCAGCACAGTCATGGTAGAAGAGTCTCCAGCAGCACAGTCATGGTAAGAGAGTCTTCAGCAGCGCAGTCATGATAGGAGTCTCTCCAGCAGCAACACAGTCATGGTAAGAGAGTCTCCAGCAGCACAGTCATGGTAAGAGAGTCTCCAGCAGCACAGTCATGATAGGAGAGTCTCCAGCAGCAGCACAGTCATGGTAGAAGAGTCTCCAGCAGCACAGTCATGGTAGGAGAGTCTCCAGCAGCAGCACAGTCATGGTAGAAGAGTCTCCAGGAGCACAGTCATGGTAGGAGTCTCCAGCAGCACAGTCATGGTAAGAGTGTCTCCAGCAGCAGCACAGTCATGGTAGAAGAGTCTCGAGCAGCACAGTCATGGTAGGAGTCTCCAGCAGCACAGTCATGGTAAGAGAGTCTCCAGCAGCAGCACAGTCATGGTAGAAGAGTCTCCAGCAGCACAGTCATGGTAGGAGTCTCCAGCAGCAGTCATGGTAAGAGAGTCTCCAGCAGCAGCACAGTCATGGTAGAAGAGTCTCCAGCAGCACAGTCATGGTAGGAGTCTCCAGCAGCACAGTCATGGTAAGAGAGTTTCCAGCAGCAGCACAGTCATGGTAGAAGAGTCTCCAGCAGCACAGTCATGGTAGGAGAGTCTCCAGCAGAGAGTCGAAGAAACCATCTCACCAACACCCAAGACTCCCGGAGCTTCTTCAAGTTACCTTTAACTTCTAAGATTACTTTAAACGTCTTAAAGGTATCTTAAACGAGTAGAAGTTATACCTAGTTTCTGATTGTAGATACCTTCAGTATCTAAAAGTTATAATCTGCTTTGAGTTACTGTGCTTTTAATATTATTGGACAATATTTACCCATGAGCAAAACAATATTTTACTAAAATATTACAATATATATATATATATATATATATATATATATATATATATATATATATATATATATATATATATATATATATATATATATATCAATGTGCCACGCAGAAACTAGTGGGTATGTACAGAGAAAGACTGCAGTCAGCAGGACTCGATACTGCTACTGAGAGTCGGGCAAAATTCCCAGGCAGCGCTCTTATCGAAACTGAAATAGCTTGAATCCATGCTTGATGCTCACTGACGTGCCCGGGCTGGGAGAGAAACATGGCTTGTAAACCAGGCTGCCCAGCTTATGCGGCATTTGTGGTTGAGTGGATAAGAGCGCTGCCTGGGAATCTTGCCCGTCTCTCAGTAGCAATATCGAGTCCTGCTGCCTGCGATCTTTCTCTGTATATATATATATATATATATATATATATATATATATATATATATATATATATATACACCTTCAATTAAGTGACTTTTATAATTTGAAATGATTCATTAAACAAATCTGTAATTTCATAAGTAAAGAAAATCATGACCCCTGCTAGTTAGGTTTACGGCCGGGAAAAAATACTGATCATGACTTAATAAAAGTGCTAGCGTCTATTTACCTCTCTCTAGAAAATAATAAGTAACGAATGGTTCTCTTTATTGATCTATCTAACAGCTTTGGACACCGTGGACAACACTATCATGTCGCTTAACATTGAATATTATGGTATTAGAGGCTATGCTTTCACATATTTAAAGTCGTACCTTATGGGTACCACAGGGCAGCGTCTTAGGTCCTCTGTTATTTATTAGCTGTATCATTGACCTGCCTAATGTCTCCCAGGAAACTGAACCAGTCCTGCATACAGATACAACTTTGTTCGCATCAGATCCTGATCCTGTTGTCCTCAGTAACACGATTGCTACCCCTGTTCACTTAGTAGTAAATAGGTAACTGGGTGTTAGCTGACTGGTGTGGGTCGCATCGTGGCATAATAATGCTCTGCATAACAACAGGCTTTCTATAGAGTATGTCAGTGATGTCAACTATTTAACTTGTATCATGTACTTGTAGATTATTATTATTATTATTATTATTAATTATTATTATTATCATCGGCGAGCTCATGATGTTTACTTGATGACAAATCACAAACTCTTAATGCTAACGAAAACTTGTACACACTGGTTGAGGATAAAAGGAAAAATGCTGAGTGTACTGTAACAAAATAATAAATAATACACCCATAGAAAGAAGAGAAGAAACATTCGTAGGTAAACAATTTATTAACAACCTATAATTCAACACTCGCTTCTAGTACATATATGAAGATATTTTCTATGCTGTGTACCACGACCAACATTTCTTTCTCTGTGCTACTCTGCAAGCTATCTGTGCCTCACTTATGGTACCCGTCCAGTCAGATCTACAACAGTAAAATGCCTAAAATCCATAGAAACTCGGCAGAAATCTCCTGTGGGGTGGTGACTGAAGGTTCAAGACAGCACGCTTCCCTTTTGCTTCCCTTTTATTGAAAAAGCTGAATTTACTCAGCATACGAAACATGCAACACGAACTACAGTGTTAATGAGACATAAAGGTCACTCTGCCTGGAGAGATGAAATACAACATACAGTAGTAGAAACAGGTATTTATTTAATACACCTCGTGTTCCACTAGACCTCTTTAAAAATTCCTAGCATATACAAGGTCCTAAAATTTGCAACTCCCTAAAACAAGATGCAAAAATAAAAAAAAAAATTCCTCTCTGCTGACTACCTCAAAAATATCACTCTAAAGCTCCTCCATAATCTGATGTGAATTTTGCATAGATTAATTCACATCAAACACCACTATATCAGCAGCCTCCTCTTTATGCAGGTCAAATCAACATTCACCCTCACGTACTTGCTGTCGCCAATATATTTCTGTATGTATATATGTCATAACCAAAATTTCATTCCATTTCAGTATCATCTTTTTTTCAAATGTTACATACAAGTGGTGTATAAAATGTGAAACATAGCACTCTGATAATCTAACTTAATTGCACATGACCCAGTAATTATGAGTTAGTTTTAAGGCAACCCAAGATACTCTACATTGAAGATACTCTACATAATCAGGGGTTTCCCATTAAGTTAGTATAAAAATATCACCCCGATCTTATATCTATTGTATACTGTAGCGGGCAATGGGAAGATAGGAGAACCCGCCCCCGCCCCTTCACCCCGAACACCGACCACACGTTCTGCCCCATAAACAAAGCTCAAGGGGGGGGGGAAAAAAACCTCAAAGGGAATAATATTTACCTGGCAAGCTCCACTGTGCTTACATGGCAGACCAACATCCTGCCTCGTCATTTATAAATAATTCCCACACACGTCATGGCCTAACTCAGCTAATGTACCTGTAACCTCTACTTCACTTCAGGATCATCATATCAAAGATAGCATCAAGCTAGGGATAATACAGGTAGCCGGAAGTCAATCAGAATCGTGATCTGATGTCTGATATACAGACGAGTGACACTCTGAATGCTGTCCCAGCAACCTTTATGATTTAGCCGAAGACAAAAATGTTTACAAACTTCATTTTTATGTATTCCCTCCACTGACGAGCAGTTGCTGCCCCCACACACTGCTGGAGTTGTTAGTGAAGCCTGACTGATGTTCGGTGCTACATGTAGATGATGGATACATGGGTTGTCGTGTAGCAAAGAAAGAGGAAAAGTTCACCCGTAAAGATGATGTTTCTCTAATCTCTCTCTCTTCTTTACTTTCTTCCCGCTGGCTGCTGGTTATGCCTTCTTCATCACTGCTCTACCCTCTCTCCACCCTAGTATGTTTACTGATGACCTACACAGTTTACTCCACGTGGTCAGTGTTGACGTCGCCTCCTGCCTGCCTCACACTCACACACACACACACACACACACACACACACACACACACACACACACACACACACACACACACAGGAGGACAGGAGAGATAGGGGGAACATGATAACGATGTATAAAACAGACATGTGTACAGAGACAGAATGTTCCAGAGATGGGACACAGCAACAAAGGGTCACAGTTGGAAGTTGAAGACTCAGATGAATCACAGGGATGTTAGGAAGTATTTCTTCAGTCACAGAGTAGTCAGAAGGTGGAATAGTTTGGAAAGCGATGTAGTGGAGGCAGGATCCATTCATAGCTTTAAGCAGAGGTATGATAAAGCTCATGGTGAAGGGAGAGTGATCCAGTAGAGGCCAGCGAAGAGGCGGGACCAAGAGCTATGACTCGACCCTTGCAACCACAACTAACTGAGTACACACACACACACACAATCTACCCATATCTCCCCATCTCAACGTTAACTACCTTGAACTTCGCGCATGCGCACCACTGCCTTCACCCATCGACAAGAAAAAAGATAAACAAGAACGAAAATAAGGGTCAAGAAACCCACTTGACTGCCACCAGACTGATGCAGGAGGAGAAAGTTGAGAGACGTGAGGAAGTTTACTTTACCACGAAAAACAAATTTCAAATTTTCGTGAAATGCAAGAAGGGTATATGAAATTAGTTGCTGTGACTGGAGAGCAAGTTGTTAGAACTTAAGAAGACATGTGATGCAATGCATATGGAGACAAACTCGGTAGATGAAGATCATGACATAGAAAATACTCTGGCAGTAGTCTGAGTTAGATAAGAACAGTCCTTTCATTACGAGGTGGCCCGAGACAAATGGTCACTAATGGACGCTGTAAAACAGTTTGGTTATCAGTTTTCATTCAAGTAAGGTTTCTTGGGTAAAATTTATCGAAACATGCCACAGTGATGCCACACGAAAGCACGCACATGAGCCGAGCCTAAATTTGTTAATAAACATGTTAGTAATACAATAATAAATAAGATATTTAACAAGTTACGGCACATAGCGCACATAGATTCAGAAATAACAATGTCAGGCAAACTTACGCCTGTCAAACAAAAGCTAAGAGACTGGCCCAGGAGCTGAAGTTGAACCTCAGGAAATTGTTGTAATTGGCGATACTGAAGATGAATTAGATTCTCCACAAAACAAGTGAGTCTTCAAAACTGTGTGAACCTGTCGCAGCGGCACTGATACTGGTCTGCATTAAACTGCAGACCAGCATAACTGCAAGATGAAGATAACAATAGACTAGTTGAACATTTTTCGACTATGGCCTCCAGCACAAGGTATGAGGAACAGTACATCCTTCCTCACAGTCCTGACAGCAGCCGACAATTAGATTTTGCCGACGAAGTGGCTTGTTGTGCACCCCAAAACCATCTCGTGGACGGTAGAGCAAGAGCATATGGATATACAAAGTCCTACGAACTAGGTTCTCAAAGGGTTGAGAGGAGTACATCTCATTCATGATACAGAGCACAAAAAAAAAAAGGTAGCCGGATTGCTTAGTCCACGTACGTAGTCTCCCTGCTGGAGAACTTCGACACAGTGCATCAGATATGAGAGACACGCATGCTGGAATTAGTGTCAAATACACTCTTCTCATTGCCTCTTCCTCTTGCCATTTCCAAGTGAGAATTGTAATCCCATTGAGTGTACATTAATAACATTATATACTGACAAGAATATTAATAAGACACATTATGCAGTTTGTAGTATTTTACTGACAAGACGTTTCGCCAACCAAGGACTCTCAATTCTTCATTAACTGGATAAAGTGCCAGATGGGCGATGCGTCTTCTCAATAAAACGCCATAAATCAGAGCGTATTTTTTCTTATTAACAAATCCCATTAAGTATGACTACACGAAAGTCATTTTACATACTCAAAATAACTATTAAAGGCAAGAATCGTTAAGGTGAGAGAGTCTTACACCTCCCCGAGTCGTCTCACAGGGCTTCGATAAATGTAAGATATCGCACGAAGAAATATTGAGCATACTAAGAAATAATGGCCACCATTAGTTTCCCATGAAAAGAGACGGAAAACAATTCAAATATTGTTTTCAGCAGCAAATCCCAAAAAAAGGGGCATACACAAAGCAATATATGAATATTTTTCAATTTCATCTAAATGCACGGGATTATACATAATCTTGATAAAGTTGGAGCATTAAAGCGCAGATAAAGCAGCAACAACATGGAGTGATGTCGAGACAAATCTGGATAAATGTGTGTGTGTGAAGTTAGGTAAGTTATGATCGATTAGTGAGGGTGAGATGGGGCCAGGCAGGAACGTTTGTTTACATTGTGGCTCACACCTGCGTCCTGGCTCTCACCTACGTGAGATGGAATGTGGCCACTCCCTCCCTCACTCTTCCCTCTTCCTTTCCTTCTCTCTCTCTCTCTCTCTCTCTCTCTCTCTCTCTCTCTCTCTCTCTCTCTCTCTCTCTCCATTTTCTTCCTTCTCTCTGTTTCTCTCTCCCTTCCTGAGCTCAGGCTGATATCTCAACATTTTGTCTCTCCACAAGTGCCTTTGACATCCAATGACTAACTCAGTAAGAGGTCCATCCTGCTTGATGGAATATGAGAGAGGAAACCTAACTAGCTTTTGTTCCCACTGTGTAACTATCATATAAAGTAAGGTAGCAGCACACTGCTGATTTATCCAATTTTGCTATATAAACAAAAAGCCTCATCTTTCTCTGTCTTTTATTTCTCCCCCTTCCCTTGTCTCCCAATCCCATCCTTTCTCTGCTTCTTCCTCTCTTCATCTTCTCTTTAACATTACGACCCTTTAACATGTTAAAGGCTCATAATATTTCCTCTCACCAGCACCACAATGTTGAGTGCACGAGATGACATGGCCCTTGTCTCACACCAGGATGAGAGATATTAAGTTATATATGATAACTTCGCCGCTTCTGCCAGGATGTAGTACGGGATAATCCTGCTGTTAACACTTTCTCTAGTTTTATAGAGGAAGGAGATGCGTGTCTTCACATTACGCTGTGCGCACGCGTGCGTGACCTCTCTCTCGCCATGAGTGTATAAAAATAGAAAGGACAAAAGCAGGAGCAGCAGGAGAAGCAACAGTAGCAGCAGCAGGAGGAGAAGCAGCAGGAGCAACAGCAGGAACAGCAGCAGGAACAGCAGCAGGAAACCAAGCAATGTGACTTATTTCTATTTGTGTTCATTTCAGGTTCTTTCCCCAGATGTCATCCACAGCAATCAATTCCTTAGGCCCCTTTAGAGCGCCAAGTAAGACTGGTAACACAGTGGCTACTTAATTAGGTACACCCTTTTAGTACTAGGTAAGGGCCCGCTTTGCTTCCAGAACAGCCTTAAATCTTCGTTGAATGGATTCAACAAGGTGCTGAAAACATCCCTCAGAGACCCTGGGCCATGTTGACATAATGGCATCACGCAGTTGCTGCAGATATGTCGGCTGCGAATCTCCCTTTCCATTATCTCCCGAAGATGCTCGATTGGATTGAGATTAGGTGACCATGGAAGCCACTGTAATACACTAAACTCATTGTCATATTCAAGGAACCAGTTTGGGATGACATGTGCTTTGTGACATGGCACGTTAACCTGCTGGAAGTAGCCACTTGATAAGAGTAGACTGTGGCCATAACGGGATGTACATGGTCAGCAACAATACTCAGGTAGGCTGTGGCATTTAAACGGTGTTCAACCTGGTATTATGGGAACTAACGTGTGCCAGGTAAACATTCCCCACACCATTACAACATCACCATCCTGAACTATTAACACAAGGCAGAATGGATCCATGGATTCATGTTGTTTACACCTAATTCTAACCCTACCATCTGCATGTCGCAGTTGAAATCGCGATTTGTTAGACCTGGCGACATTTTTTCAGTCTTCAACTGCTCAGTTTGGTGAGTCTGTGATCACTGTAGCCTCAACTTCTTGTTCCTAGCTGACAGGAGGGGAATCCGGTGTGATCTGCGGTAACCCATCCACTTCAAAGTTCGACGTGTTGGGCATTCAGAGATACACTTCTACGAACGACATATCAGACGAGGTATGAGTCAGCTGCACCAACACAGACGTGGGTATAAGTGTAGTGGGCGAGGCATCAGTCAGCTGCACCAACACAGACGTGGGTATAAGTGTAATGGACGAAGTATCAGTCAGCTGTATCAACACAGACGTGGGTATAAGTGTAGTGGACGAGGTATCAGTCAGCTGTATCAACACAGACGTGGGTATAGGAGACGCTGGTAGCCATTATGTCAACAAACACGTCGAGGAGTGGGGCGCAGTAGGCAAGCTGGCGCTCTAGTGAGCATGTCTCCTCGGATGGGTTAATACTTGCTCCCCTCACATGGGACAATAGATACTTCCACATATGGGGCAATAGGACTTCTCCAGTCCCTCTCAGTCTGTGTCACATAAGCAAAGAGGGTCATGTAACAGTACACGTGAAGTAAAGTGGAAGAGGAAGACGGAGAAGGAGAGGAAGATGGGGGAGAGAAAGGAAGATGAGGAGGGAGAAGAAGATGGGGAGGGAGAAAATGAGGAGGGAGAAAATGGGGAGGGAGAGGAAGATATGAGAAGGCTTCAGGGAGAGTGCTGTCACCTCCTGGTGCTGATTGTATACACTTCAAGGAAGGCTGTTTAAAGTCTGTCTCTGGGACCACCACCACCACACACTTGCCTCTCTTCACACAACCTCAATGGTCCCCTTGCTTGCTGCCTTCTCCTCCTCCTTCCTACCTTCCTGCCTGCGTGCCTGCCTTCCTGCCTGCCTGCCTGCCTGCCTGCCTGCCTGCCTTTCTACATCCATCCTGCTCCATTCTCAACTCTCTCTCTCTCTCTCTCTCTCTCTCTCTCTCTCTCTCCTTCATTTCTTGCCCTTTCTTTCCTCACCTTCCTCAATTTTCTCCCATCCTGTCTTCTTTCCCTCCCCCTCATCTCACGTTTCTTTCATCTCTCTTCAACACCATGTTCCCGCTCCTCTGCTTCTCTCATTCTCTTATTAATTCTTCCTTATGCTACTGTGTAGTTCCTGAGTACCTCCGTGCATTAATGAGTGTTCAGCTGACCAGTGTACAGTGAGAGAATCATAGCAGAAAACGCCAAATATATCTATAAACTCAAGGAAAGTCAGGTTGTAGGTGGCGTTACTCCCCTCAGTGTTTTAAAAATGGCTGAGTCAGCAGAACAGGTCAGGCAGTCAACAACACCACACAACCCCCGATAAATGGAATTGAGGGGGATTTGGAAGGACAAAACCATGGATTAAACCTTTCTGATCTACCAGAATGGAAAGGAGTTAGAAGTTAATTGGGAAAGCCAGACTGTGAAGTGAGATGGGAAGGGGAGTGTGTAATAAGATAAGATAAGATAAGATTTCGTTCGGATTTTTAACCCCGGAGGGTTAGCCACCCAGGATAACCCAAGAAAGTCAGTGCGTCATCGAGGACTGTCTAACTTATTTCCATTGGGGTCCTTAATCTTGTCCCCCAGGATGCGACCCACACCAGTCGACTAACACCCAGGTACCTATTTGCTGCTAGGTGAACAGGACAACAGGTGTAAGGAAACGTGTCGAAATGTTTCCACCCGCCGGGAATCGAACCCGGGCCCTCCGTGTGTGAAGCGGGAGCTTTAGCCACCAGGCCACCGGGCCACCAAAGGAGTTTACTGTAAGGGTTTTGTGAAGTTAAGGGAAAAGTGAGCAGTGAAGAGGGTTTTTGAAAAGGAAATTTTACTAGTAATTCAGTGGTGATTGCTAAAGCAGATACTAAGTGTACTATTGTATATGAGTAAAAGAGCGAAGAGTGAAAATGGCAGGCATTAGGGGGGTACAGGCTGCCATAATTATATTTATATTTCTTCTTCAATTCCATGAAGAAAGAAATCAGTCATGGGGGCTGGAGAAGGTGAATGGAGTAACAGCGCCCTGGACAGTAAAAGCCCAACAGTTGCCATCCTACCAGAAAAGTAAATGTCACTATCGCCGCAAGGTATGGCAACACCGCATACCCAAACAAAAACAGCGGCACACAGCTCTTATTGTAGCGCTCTTAAGTGGTGATATCCAAATTAATCCAGGACCTCAAACTATTGTGCAGAGGCAAAACAGACAGATAAATGACGGTGATAATGACGGTCTAGTAGCTAGGAATGATAACCTTAACTCCATATGTAATGCATACATAGGTCAATGTGAGACAATACAGCCATTATTATCTCAAACACTACCAAACAGGTGCATACACGGTACTAAAGTACGCATGAAAAACAGAAAAGGCACCTTATGTAAAATGTGTAAGGGGTGGGTGCATGATGGATGTATGTACAATTATAGCAACGGTGCCAGAATTCATTTTGTGTGTAACAAATGCACTTTGGCAGTGTTACCCTTTAGCAGTGATGACATTGATTTACCTAATTTTAATACAAATGACCCATTGCCATATATTGATGATTATGATTGTTTTATGAAAACAGGCCTTCACTTTATTCATGTCAATGCAAGATCACTTCTTCCTAAATTGGCAGAGATTAGGATTCTAGCTAACAAAATTAGGGCGGCAGTTATAACCATCTCTGAATCTTGGTTGGATGATACGGTGACTGACGACGAGGTCAAAATAGATGGTTACAATATAAAACGCTTAGATAGGAACAGAAAGGGTGGTGGAGTATGTGCCTACATTAGAAATGACTTAGCTTACAACCCAAGACCTGATTTAAATAACAATAAACTGGAGATTCTATGGTTTGAAGTGCTGCTTCCTAAGACCAAACCCATCTTAGTAGGAACTAGTTACCGCCCTCCTACCCAGGACCAGTCTTAGAAGACTTTTCCAGAGTCTTGTCCGGAGTTGAAAACAATTGCGAGACAATAATACTGGGCGACTTCAATATCTGTTTTCAGCAGCAAAATAACGGGCTATGCAAAAGGTATAAGCAAATTCTAGGATTAAATAGTTACACTCAACTAATTAATACTCCAACCCGGATCACACAGTTCTCAGCCACCCTAATTGACCACATACTTTGTAACCGCGCTGAGAACATTAGTCAGTCAGGCGTCATTACCACAGGTCTTAGTGATCATTTCATCATTTACTGCACCAGGAAAATCACTAGGGATAGGATAGACCTACACAGGACAATAAAAATGAGGTCAACTAGAAACTACAGTAAAGAAACACTGGTAAATAGGCTACACAATTGTGACTGGACAGAGATAACAAGTTGCACGGACGTAAACGATGCCTGGGAAAAATTCAAAACAATGTTCACTACCATCCTTGATAATATTGCACCAGTTAAAGAGGTTAGGATTAAACGAAGAACTGAACCCTGGATGAATACTGAGATATTAGATAATATGAAATTCAGAGACCAGCTGCTAAAAAGATTTAAAGCAAACAGACAGGATATTGCAGCACTAAATGAATTCCAAAGGGTGAGGAACAGAGTACAGAGACTTATAAAAGGAGCAAAGGCAAAGCACTACTGCTCAAAAATTGAAGAGTATAAGCATAACCCCAGAAAGCTCTGGCAACAACTAAAACAGTTGGGGTATAGCCATAAGCCAGTAGATAGGTCTAACATAGTACTCACTATCGATAATGAGGTATGCCACGAAACATCTAAGGTGGCAAATTGCTTTAATTCATACTACACATCTGTTGCATCAACACTAGTAAGTAAACTACCAGCTGCATCAAATACCTTTAACACAGACTCTGATAAGTTTCAAACATACTATACCAATAAAGGGGTAACCCCAAACAGTTGTCAACTAGTAAGTGTATCTCATGACTTTATTCAAAAAGAACTAAGCAGGTTAAACCCAACTAAGAGCACAGGCCCTGATAACATCCCGTCTAAGTTCCTAAAAGATGGTGCTTCTGAACTGTCAATCCCTATTGCTCACATAATAAATCTATCAATCACCACTAATACCGTACCGGAGGGGTTCAAGGAGGCCAGAGTTACTCCTATCTTCAAGAAAAATAGTAGGTCTGATGTAAGCAACTATAGGCCTGTTAGTATACTCAGTATAATATCTAAAATTCTAGAGAGGGCGGTGTATTCTCAAGTAGTTAAGTACCTTAATGACAACAACATTCTCCATAGCTATCAATCGGGCTTTAGAAGATCCTACTCAACCGACACCTCCCTTATTAATCTGATGGATTACCTGAGAACTGAAATGTCAAAGGGGAACCTCATAGGTATGGTAACCTTAGACCTGCAAAAGGCCTTCGATACTGTCAACCACAATATATTATGTAATAAACTTCAAGCTATCGGTATAGGTTCTGTAGACTGGTTTAAGTCCTACCTTAGCAACAGGAGACAAATAGTCAAAATCAACAAAACAGAATCAGAACCCCTGCCGATAACATGTGGAGTTCCCCAAGGTAGTATTCTGGGTCCCTTATTATTCTTATGTTATGTCAATGATATGCCTATCAGTGTCAAGTGCAAACTCCTACTGTATGCAGATGACAGTGCTCTGTTAGTGTCAGGTAAAGACCCACAAGATATTGCTAATGTTTTAACACTGGAACTGGAGTCCTGCAGCAAATGGTTAGTAGACAACAAACTATTATTACACCTAGGGAAAACTGAAGCCATTCTCTTTGGCACGAAACATAAACTGAGAAGGGTAAATAATTTTAATGTTCAATGTAATGGGGAGCCCATCACTTTGGTTCCATCAGTAAAATATTTGGGAATCCCCTTTGACCCATGCATGTCAGGAGAATTGATAGGGAACAGTGTAGTAAAGAAAGCGAATGCCAGACTGAAGTTCCTGTATAGACAAGCACAGTGTCTACCTACTGAGGCTCGCAGGACCCTATGTCTAGCCCTTATACAATGCCATATGGATTACGCTTGCTCTTCTTGGTACTCTGCCTTGACAAAAAAACTGAAAGATAGACTGCAAATCACCCAGAACAAAATCGTAAGATTCATCCTGGGGCTGGGACCAAGAGAACATGTAGGCCAGGATGAATTACAGCAGTTGGATATGCTGAATGTTGAAGACAGAGTAAAACAACTGAAGCTAAATCATGTTTATAAAATTGCTCACAATGTCCAGAATATCTTGCTGTCAATTTTGTCAAGGTTGGGAACCAAAGCAATCATAGTACTAGGGGGAGAGAACACAACTTTGTAGTACCCACAGTCAGTGGCCAGGCTTCAAACACCTTTTATTGTACAGCAATAAAGGAATGGAACAGACTACCCGCACATGTCAAAGCCAGTCATAGCATGAACCAGTTCAAGAAGAGTGCCAAAAGGTGTCTGATGAATGTAGCTACAGAAAGGGAGGGGAATGATTTTCTATTTTTTAGCTAACATACGTGTAAATTTTACCTTATTCCTAGTAATGACCCTCGTATTGTAGATAGTCTTAATGACCTTGGTGTAGTAGATAGTCTTTTTAGTATGATAATAAGATGTTATCTTCATTGTAGAATAATAAGAAAATATTATAACCTTTATATTATAATAATAAGGTAAAAGGACCCCAATGGAAATAAGTCACTCTGTCTGACTTTTTTGGGTTATCCCAGGTTCTCTACACATATGCTGCTATGTATGATAATTCTATGTAACTGTATTTGTGTATACCTGAATAAACTTACTTACTTACTTACTTACTTACCCGTGTATTAATGAGTGTCCCCTTGTATTAATGAGTGTCCCCCGTGTATTAATGAGTGTCCCCCGTGTATTAATGAGTGTCCCTGTGTATTAATGAGTGTTCCGTGTATTAATGAGTGTTCCCGTGTATTAATGAGTGTCCCCTTGTATTAATGAGTGTTCTCGTGTATTAATGAGTATCCCCGTGTATTAATGAGTGTCCCCTTGTATTAATGAGTATTCCCGTGTATTAATGAGTGTTCCCGTGTATTAATGAGTGTTCCCTTGTATTAATGAGTGTCCCCGTGTGTTAATGAGTGTCCACGTGTATTAATGAGTGTCCCCTTGTATTAATGAGTGTTCCCGTGTATTAATGAGTGTTCCCGTGTATTAATGAGTGTCCCCGTGTATTAATGAGTGTCCCCGTGTATTAATGAGCGTTCCCGTGTATTAATGAGCGCCCCCATGTATTAATGAGTGTTCCCGTGTATTAATGAGTGTTCTCGTGTATTACTGAGTGTTCCCGTGTATTAATGAGTGTTCCCGTGTATTAATGAGTGTTCCCGTGTATTAATGAGTGTCCCTGTGTATTAATGAGTGTCCCCGTGTATTAATGAGTGTCCCCTTGTATTAATGAGTGTTCCCGTGTATTAATGAGTGTCCCCCGTGTATTAATGATTATCCCCCGTGTATTAATGAGTGTCCTCCGTGTATTAATGAGTGTTCCCCGTGTATTAATGATTATCCCAAGTGTATTAATGAGTGTCTCCGTGTATTAATGAGTGTCCCCCGCGTATTAATGAGTATCCCCGTGTATTAATGAGTGTCCCCGTATATTAATGAGTCCCCCCCGTGTATTAATGAGTATTCCCCGTGTATTCATAAATGTTCTTATGTATTCATGTGTCTCGTCGCTGTATTACTGGTGCACTCAGCTCACTGATCCCCGACACTGCTGTTAACATTACGATGCGTTTCCTTATGACACCTGATATCCATGCTCACCTAGCAGTAAAATAGGTACTTAGGTGTTAGTTAATTGGTGTGGGTTGCGTCCTGGGGACAAAATTGACCTAATTTGGCCGAAATACTCTACAAAACAAAGGGCTTCCTATATAGTAGTATGTCATTTATGATCTCTATTTCTATATATGTACAAGTCCTAGCTGACATCAATGACATACTGCTATATAGAAAGCCACTTGTTATGCTGAGCATTTCGGGGAAACCAGGTCAGTTTTGTCCCAGGATGCGACCCGCCCCAGTCGACTAACACCCAGGTACCCATTTTACTTATGGGTGAACAAGGGCAGCAGGTGTCTTATGGAAACATGTCCTTATGTTTGCACCCGTACCGGGGATCGACCCCCGGACCACAGTGCGCTGAGTGCGATGGCAGTCGAGCTACGAGACACCCTGACATTGATGTCACCTAGGCCTGTATACCTTGTACGTATACTTGTAGAAATAAAGATTATTATTATTATTATTATTATTATTATTATTATTATTATTATTATTATAGTTGGAGAGTATTATGAAGGTCAATGTCAACAGGGCCGATCTCAGACTAGGCCTACCATATGCCAAATAAAACGTATAACTAATCGCAAATAAATGTACTGACACCACAGCTCCTCTGGCAAAGGGTGTTGTGATGAAGCACTCAGGGAGCGTCCATATCTACAGGTGTGTGAAAATGGGCTGTGGGATGGGTTGGTCCGAGATGGGTGTTTCTCCCATTGTAAATGTCACTCTGTTGATGGGGGGACGCATGGGGGAGGCCGTGTATAATTCAGAACATTGGTGAGGTTGCGTTCACTCACTGCCTGTGAGGAGTGCAGGCAACCACTCACTGCCTGTGAGGAGTGCGGACAACCACTCACTGCCTGTGAGGAGCGCAGGCAACCACTCACTGCCTGTGAGGAGTGCAGGCAACCACTCACTGCCTGTGAGGAGTGCAGGCAACCACTCACTGCCTGAGAGGAGTGCAGGCAACCATTCACTGCCTGTGAGGAGTGCAGGCAACCACTCACTGCCTGTGAGGAGTGCAGGCACCACTCACTGCCTGTGAGGAGTGTAGGCACCACTCACTGCCTGCGAGGAGGGCAGGCAACCACTCACTGCCTGTGAGGAGTGCAGACAACCACTCACTGCCTGTGAGGAGTGCAGGCACCACTCACTGCCTGTGAGGAGTGTAGGCACCACTCGCTGCCTGTGAGGAGTGCAGGCAACCACTCACTGCCTGTGAGGAGTGCAGGCAACCACTCACTGCCTGTGAGGAGTGCAGGCAACCACTCACTGCCTGTGAAGAGTGCAGGCAACCACTCACTGCCTGTGAGGAGTGCAGGCACCACTCACTGCCTGTGAGGAGTGCAGGCAACCACTCACGGCTTGGGAGGAGTGCAGGCAACCACTCACTGCCTGTGAGGAGTGCAGGCACAATTCACTGCCTGTGAGGAGTGCAGGCAACCACTCACTGCCTGTGAGGAGTGCAGGCACCACTCACTGCCTGTGAGGAGTGCAGGCAACCACTCACTGACTGCGAGGAGTGCAGGCACCATTCACTGCCTGTGAAGAGTGCAGGCACCACTCACTGCCTGTGAGGAATGCAGGCAACCACTCACTGCCTGTGAGGATTGCAGGCACCACTCACTGCCTGTGAGGAGTGCAGGCAACCACTCACTGCCTGCGAGGAGTGCAGGCACCATTCACTGCCTGCGAGGAGTGCAGGCACCATTCACTGACTGTGAGGAGGGCAGGCACCACTCACTGCCTGTGAGGAGTGCAGGCAGCACTCACTGCATGTGAGGATTGCAGGCAGCACTCACTGCCTGTGAGGAGTGCAGGCAATCACTCACTGCCTGCGAGGAATGTAGGCACCACTCACTGCCTGTGAGGAGTGCAGGCAAAACTCACTGCCTGTGAGGAGTGCAGGCAATCACTCACTGCCTGCGAGGAGTGCAGGCAACTACTCACTGCCTGTGAGGAGTGCAGGCAACCACTCACTGCCTGTGAGGAGTGCAGGCAACCACTCTCTGCCTGTGAGGAGTGCAGGCACCACTCACTGCCTGTGAGGAGTGTAGGCACCACTCACTGCCTGTGAGGAGTGCAGGCAACCACTCACTGCCTGTGAGGAGTGCAGGCAACCACTCACTGCCTGTGAGGAGTGCAGGCAACGACTCACTGCCTGTGAGGAGTGCAGGCAACCACTCACTGCCTGTGAGGAGTGCAGGCAACCACTCACTGCCTGTGAGGAGTGCAGACAACCACTCACTGCCTGTGAGGAGTGCAGGCAACCACTCACTGCCTGTGAGGAGTGCAGGCAACCACTCACTGCCTGATAGGAGTGCAGGCAACCACTCACTGCCTGTGAGGAGTGCAGGCAACCACTCACTGCCTGTGAGGAGTGCAGGCAACCACTCACTGCCTGTGAGGAGTGCAGGCACCACTCACTGCCTGTGAGGAGTGTAGGCACCACTCACTGCCTGGGAGGAGTGCAGGCAACCACTAACTGCCTGTGAGGAGTGCAGGCAACCACTCACTGCCTGTGAGGAGTGCAGGCACCACTCACTGCCTGTGAGGAGTGCAGGCACCACTCACTGCCTGTGAGGAGTGCAGGCAACCACTCACTGCCTGTGAGGAGTGCAGGCAACCACTCACTGCCTGTGAGGAGTGCAGGCAACCACTCACTGCCTGTGAAGAGTGCAGGCAACCACTCACTGCCTGTGAGGAGTGCAGGCACCACTCACCGCCTGTGAGAAGTGCAGGCAACCACTCACTGCTTGGGAGGAGTGCAGGCAACCACTCACTGCCTGTGAGGAGTGCAGGCACAACTCACTGCCTGTGAGGAGTGCAGGCAACCACTCACTGCCTGTGAGGAGTGTAGGCAACCACTCACTGCCTGTGAGGAGTGCAGGCAACCACTCACTGCCTGCGAGGAGTGCAGGCACCATTCACTGCCTGTGAGGAATGCAGGCAACCACTCACTGCCTGTGAGGAGTGCAGGCACCACTCACTGCCTGTGAGGAGTGCAGGCAACCACTCACTGCCTGCGAGGAGTGCAGGCACCATTCACTGCCTGCGAGGAGTGCAGGCACCATTCACTGAGTGTGAGGAGTGCAGGCACCACTCACTGCCTGTGAGGAGTGCAGACAGCACTCACTGCATGTGAGGATTGCAGGCAGCACTCACTGCCTGTGAGGAGTGCAGGCAACAACTCACTGCCTGCGAGGAGTGAAGGCAACCACTCACTGCCTGTGAGGAATGCAGGCACCACTCACTGCCTGTGAGGAGTGCAGGCAACAACTCACTGCCTGCGAAGAGTGCAGGCAACCATTCACTGCCTGCGAGGAGTGCACGCAACCACTCACTGCCTGTGAGGAGTGCAGGCAACCACTCACTGCCTGTGAGGAGTGCAAGCAACCACTCACTGCCTGCGAGGAGTGCAGGCACCACTCACTGCCTGTGAAGAGTGCAGGTAACCACTCACTGTCTGTGAGGAGTGCAGGCAACCACTCATTGCCTGTGAGGAGTGCAGGCACCACTCACTGCCTGTGAGGAGTGCAGGCACCACTCACTACCTGTGAGGAGTGCAGGTAACCACTCACTGCCTGTGAGGAGTGCAGGTAACCACTCACTGCCTGTGAGGAGTGCAGGCAACCACTCACTGCCTGTGAGGAGTGCAGGCAACCACTCACTGCCTGTGAGGAGTGCAGGCAACCACTCACTGCCTGTGAGAAGTGCAGGCAACCACTCACTGCCTGTGAGGAGTGCAGGCAACCACTCACTGCCTGTGAGGAGTGCAGGCAACCACTCACTGCCTGTGAGGAGTGCAGGCAATCACTCACTGCCTGTGAGGACTGCAGCCAACCACTTACTGCCTGTGAGGAGTGCAGACAACCACTCACTGCCTGTGAGGAGTGCAGGCAACCACTCACTGCCTGTGAGGAGTGCAGGCAACCACTCACTGCCTGTGAGGAGTGCAGGCAACCACTCACTGCCTGTGAGGAGTGCAGGCAACCACTCACTGCCTGTGAGGAGTGCAGGCAACCACTCACTGCCTGTGAGGAGTGCAGGCAACCACTCACTGCCTGTGAGGAGTGCAGGCAACCACTCACTGCCTGTGAGGAGTGCAGGCACCACACACTGCCTGTGAGGAGTGCAGGCACCACTCACTGTCTGCGAGGAGTGCAGGCACCACTCACTGCCTGCGAGGAGTGCAGGCACCAGTCACTGCCTGCGAGGAGTGCAGGCACCACTCACTGCCTGCGAGGAGTGCAGGTATCCACTCACTGCCTGTGAGGAGTGCAGGCAACCACTCACTGCCTGTGAGGAGTGCAGGCACCACTCACTGCCTGTGAGGAGTGCCGGCAACCACTCACTGCCTGTGAGGAGTACAGGCACCAATCACTGCCTGTGAGGAGTGCAGGCAACCACTCACTGCCTGTGAGGAGTGCAGGCAACCACTCACTGCCTTTGAGGAGTGCAGGCACCACTCACTGCCTGTGAGGAGTGCAGGCAACCACTCACTGCATGTGAGGAGTGCAGGCAACCACTCACTGCCTGCGAGGAGTGCAGGCACCACTCACAGCCTGTGAGGAGTGCAGGCAACCACTCACTGCCTGTGAGAAGTGCAGGCAACCACTCACTGCCTGTGAGGAGTGCAGGCACCACTCACTGCATGTGAGGAGTGCAGGCAACCACTCACTGCCTGTGAGGAGTGTAGGCAACCACTCACTGCCTGTGAGGAGTGCAGGCAACCACTCACTGCCTGTGAGGAGTGCAGGCACCACTCACTGCCTGCGAGGAGTGCAGGCACCACTCACTGCCTGCGAGGAGTGCAGGCACCACTCACTGCCTGCGAGGAGTGCAGGCACCACTCACTGCCTGTGAGGAGTGCAGGCAAACCACTCACTGCCTGTGAGGAGTGCAGGCACCGCTCACTGCCTGTGAGGAGTGCAGGCACCACTCAATGCCTGTGAAGAGTGCAGGCACCACTCACTGCCTGCGAGGAGTGCAGGCACCACTCACTTCCTGTGAGGAGTGCAGGTAACCACTCACTGCCTGTGAGGAGTGCAGGCACCACTCACTGCCTGCGAGGAGTGCAGGCACCACTCACTTCCTGTGAGGAGTGCAGGTAACCACTCACTGCCTGTGAGGAGTGCAGGCACCACTCACTGCCTGTGAGGAGTGCAGGCACCACTCACTGCCTGTGAGGAGTGCAGGCACCACTCACTGCCTGTGAGGAGTGCAGGCACCACTCACTGCCTGTGAGGAGTGCAGGCACCACTCACTGCCTGTGAGGAGTGCAGGCACCACTCCCTGCCTTTGAAGAGTGCAGGCAACCATCACGCTAATATAATCGAAATTGAAGGTAGAAGAAATGAAGCAACAACAGTAAGAGTGTGTGTGTCGAGACTCAGCTCCTGGCCCCGCCTCTTCACTGATCGCTACTGGATCCTCTCTCTCTCTGCTTCCTGAGCTGTCATACCTCTTCTTAAAACTATGTATGGTTACTGCCTCCACTACTTCACTTGCTAGGCTATTCCACTTCCTGACAACTCTATGACTGAAGAAATACTTCCTAACGTCCCTGTGACTCGTCTGAATCTTCAGCTTCCAGTTGTGACCCCTTGTCTCTGTGTCCCCTCTCTGGAACATTCTATCTCTGTCCACCTTGTCTATTTCCCGCAGTATCTTGCATGTCGTTATCATGTCTCCCCTGACCCTTCTGTCCTCCAGTTTCGTCAGTCCGATTTCCCTTTCCTCGCACGACATTCCCTTGAGCTCTGGGACTAGCCTTGTTGGAAACCTTTGTAATTTCTCTAACTTCTTGACGTGCTTGACCAGGTGTGGGTTCCAGTCTGGTGCTGCATACTCCAGTATGGGCCTAACATACACAGTGTACAGTGTCTTGAACGATTCCTTATTAAGGTATCGGAACGCTATTCTCAGGTTTGCCAGGCGCCCGTATGCTGCAGCGGTTATTTGGTTGATGTGTGCCTCCGGTGATGTGCTCGGTGTTATGGTCACCCCAAGGTCTTTCTCCCTGAGTGAGGTCTGTAGTCTTTGTCCATCTAGCCTATACTCTGTCTGCGGTCTTCTTTGCCCCTCCCCAATCTTCATGACTTTGCATTTGGCTGGATTGAATTCGAGAAGCCAGTTGCTCGACCACATGTCCAGCCTGTCCAGGTCTCTTTGCAGTCCTGCCTCATCCTCGTCCGATTTAATTCTTCTCATCAACTTCACGTCATCTGCGAACAGGGACACTTCAGAGTCTATTCCTTCCATCATGTCGTTCATATATATCAAAAATAGCACTGGTCCTAGAACTGGCCCCTGTGGGACCCCGCTCGTCACAGGCGCCAACTGTGATACCTCTTCACGTACCATGACTCGTTGTTGCCTCCCTGTCAGGTATTCCCTGATCCATTGCAGTGCCCTCCCTGTTATATGCGCCTGATCCTCCAGCTTCTGCACTAATCTCTTGTTGGGAACTGTGTCAAAGGCCTTCCTGCAGTCTAGGAAAACGCAATCTACCCACCCCTCTCTCTCGTGTCTTACTTCTGTTACCTTGTCATAAAACTCCAGGAGGTTTGTGATGCAAGATTTGCCTTCCATGAACCCATGCTGGTTTTCATTTATAATCTTGTTCCTTTCCAGGTGTTCGACCACTCTCCTCCTGATAATCTTCTCCATGACTTTGCACACAGTACATGTCAGAGACACAGGTCTGTAGTTTAGTGCCTCGTTTCTGTTTCCTTTCTTAAATACGGGGACTACATTAGCTGTCTTCCATTTCTCAGGTAGTTGCCCAGTTTCAAGGGATGTGTTGAAGATTGTGGTTAGAGGCACGCACAGCATCTCTGCTCCTTCTCTAAGGACCCATGGGGAGATGTTGTCCGGTCCCATCGCCTTTGAGGTGTCAAGGTCACTTAAGAGCTCCTTCACCTCCTCCTCAGTTGTTCGTATGTCATCCAACACTTGTTGGTATATTCCCTCTTTATGTTCCCTTCTGTGCTGTCTTCCCATAGCCCTTCCTGTCTCTACTGTAAAAACTTCCTTAAATCTCCTGTTCAGGTCCTGCGTGTGTGTGTGTGTGTGCGTGTGTGTGTGTGTACTCACCTAGTTGTACTCACCTAGTTGAGGTTGCGGGGGTCGAGTCCGAGCTCCTGGCCCCCGCCTCTTCACTGATCGCTACTAGGTCACTCTCCCTGAGCCGTGAGCTTTATCATACCTCTGCTTAAAGCTATGTATGGATCCTGCCTCCACTACATCGCTTCCCAAACTATTCCACTTACTGACTACTCTGTGGCTGAAGAAATACTTCCTAACATCCCTGTGATTCATCTGTGTCTTCAGCTTCCAACTGTGTCCCCTTGTTACTGTGTCCAATCTCTGGAACATCCTGTCTTTGTCCACCTTGTCAATTCCTCTCAGTATTTTGTATGTCGTTATCATGTCCCCCCTATCTCTCCTGTCCTCCAGTGTCGTCAGGTTGATTTCCCTTAACCTCTCCTCGTAGGACATACCTCTTAGCTCTGGGACTAATCTTGTTGCAAACCTTTGCACTTTCTCTAGTTTCTTCACGTGCTTGGCTAGGTGTGGGTTCCAAACTGGTGCCGCATACTCCAATATGGGCCTAACATACACGGTGTACAGGGTCCTGAATGATTCCTTATTAAGATGTCGGAATGCTGTTCTGAGGTTTGCTAGACGCCCATATGCTGCAGCAGTTATTTGGTTGATGTGCGCTTCAGGAGATGTGCCTGGTGTTATACTCACCCCAAGATCTTTTTCCTTGAGTGAGGTTTGTAGTCTCTGACCCCCTAGACTGTACTCCGTCTGCGGCCTTCTTTGCCCTTCCCCAATCTTCATGACTTTGCACTTGGTGGGATTGAACTCCAGGAGCCAATTGCTGGACCAGGTCTGCAGCCTGTCCAGATCCCTTTGTAGTTCTGCCTGGTCTTCGATCGAGTGAATTCTTCTCATCAACTTCACGTCATCTGCAAACAGGGACACCTCAGAGTCTATTCCTTCCGTCATGTCGTTCACAAATACCAGAAACAGCACTGGTCCTAGGACTGACCCCTGCGGGACCCCGCTGGTCACAGGTGCCCACTCTGACACCTCGCCACGTACCATGACTCGCTGCTGTCTTCCTGACAAGTATTCCCTGATCCATTGTAGTGCCTTCCCTGTTATCCCTGCTTGGTCCTCCAGTTTTTGCACCAATCTCTTGTGTGGAACTGTGTCAAACGCCTTCTTGCAGTCCAAGAAAATGCAATCCACCCACCCCTCTCTCTCTTGTCTTACTGCTGTCACCATGTCATAGAACTCCAGTAGGTTTGTGACACAGGATTTCCCGTCCCTGAAACCATGTTGGCTGCTGTTGATGAGATCATTCCTTTCTAGGTGTTCCACCACTCTTCTCCTGATAATCTTCTCCATGATTTTGCATACTATACATGTCAGTGACACTGGTCTGTAGTTTAATGCTTCATGTCTGTCTCCTTTTTTAAAGATTGGGACTACATTTGCTGTCTTCCATGCCTCAGGCAATCTCCCTGTTTCGATAGATGAATTGAATATTGTTGTTAGGGGTACACATAGCGCCTCTGCTCCCTCTCTCAATACCCATGGGTAGATGTTATCTGGCCCCATTGCCTTTGAGGTATCTAGCTCACTCAGAAGCCTCTTCACTTCTTCCTCGGTTGTGTGCACTGTGTCCAGCACTTGGTGGTGTGCCCCACCTCTCCGTCTTTCTGGAGTCCCTTCTGTCTCCTCTGTGAACACTTCTTTGAATCTCTTGTTGAGTTCTTCACATACTTCACGGTCATTTCTTGTTGTCTCTCCTCCTTCCTTCCTTAGCCCGATTACCTGGTCCTTGACTGTTGTTTTCCTCCTGATGTGGCTGTACAACAGTTTCGGGTCAGATTTGGCTTTCGCTGCTGTCTTTGGGCCTCCCTTCTTATCTGTGCATATTCGTTTCTGGCTCTACGACTGTTCTCCTTATTCTCCTGGGTCCTTTGCCTTCTATATTTCTTCCATTCCCTAGCACACTTGGTTTTTGCCTCCCTGCACCTTTGGGTAAACCATGGGCTCATCCTGGCTTTTTCATTAATCCTGTTACCCTTGGGTACAAACCTCTCCTCAGCCTCCTTGCATTTTGTTGCTACATATTCCATCATCTCATTAACTGGCTTCCCTGCCAGTTCTCTGTCCCACTGAACCCCGTTCAGGTAGTTCCTCATTCCTGTGTAGTCCCCTTTCTTGTAGTTTGGCTTCATTCGTCCTGGCCTTCCTGCTTCTCCCTCCACTTGTAGCTCTACTGTGTATTCGAAGCTTAAAACCACATGGTCACTGGCCCCAAGGGGTCTTTCATATGTGATGTCCTCGATATCTGCACTACTCAAGGTGAATACTAAGTCCAGCCTTGCTGGTTCATCCTCTCCTCTCTCTCTTGTAGTATCCCTTACGTGTTGGCACATGAAGTTTTCCAGTACCACCTCCATCATCTTAGCCCTCCATGTATCTTGGCCCCCATGTGGGTCCAAGTTCTCCCAATCGATCTCCTTGTGGTTAAAGTCACCCATGATCAGGAGCTTTGCCCTGCATGCATGAGCTCTTCTAGCCACTTTAGCCAGTGTGTCAACCATCGCTCTATTGCTCTCGTCGTACTCTTGCCTTGGCCTCCTGCTGTTCTGTGGTGGGTTATACATCACTGCTATTACCACCTTGGGACCTCCAGAGTGAAGTGTTCCCACTATGTAATCACTTTCTTCTCCGCTGTCTCCTCTCTCCAGCTCATCAAAATTCCAGCGATTTTTGATCAGCAACGCCACTCCTCCACCCCCCCTGTTCCCTCTGTCTTTCCTCAGGATTTGGTATCCCGTTGGAAAGATGGCATCTGTTATCATACCTGTAAGCTTGGTTTCTGTGAGAGCTATGATGTCCGGTGATGCTTCTTTGACTCTTTCATGCCACTCCTCCCACTTATTTGTTATTCCATCAGCGTTTGTGTACCATACCTTCAGTTTCCTTTCCAACACTGTGGTTTGGGGGGCCTGTGAGGGTGGGAGACCTGGTGGCATAC